>NC_141873.1:90123582-90275098 GCF_056163025.1 Triticum urartu
TCTTCATTCATGGAGAGAGCCATCAGAACACATACACAATTCCAACTCATATGTTCTGAGAGAGAACCACCTACTCATGTGTTGAGACCAAGATATTCCATTCCTACCATATGAATCTTGATCTCTAGCCTTCCCCAAGTTGCTTTCCACTCAAATCTTTTTTCCACAAAATCCAAATCCTATGAGAGAGAGTTGAGTGTTGGGGAGACTATCATTTGAAGCACAAGAGCAAGGAGTTCATTACCTACACACCATTTGTTACTTCTTGGAGAGTGGTGTCTCCTAGATTGGCTAGGTGTCACTTGGGAGCCTCCGACAAGATTGTGGAGTTGAACCAAGGAGTTTGTAAGGGCAAGGAGATCGCCTACTTCGTGAAGATCTACCGCTAGTGAGGCAAGTCCTTCGTGGGCGATGGCCATGGTGGGATAGACAAGGTTGCTTCTTCGTGGACCCTTCGTGGGTGGTTGCTTCTTCGTGGACCCTTCGTGGGTGGAGCCCTCCGTGGACTCGCACAACCATTACCCTTCGTGGGTGGAGCCCTCCGTGGACTCGCGCAACCGTTACCCTTCGTGGGTTGAAGTCTCCATCAACGTGGATGTAGGATAGCACCACCTATCCGAACCACGGGAAAAACATCCGTGTCTCCAATTGCGTTTGAATTCTCCAAACCCTTCCCTTTACATTCTTGCAAGTTGCATGCTTTACTTTCCGCTGCCAATATACTCTTTGCATGCTTGCTTGAATTGTGTGATGATTGCTTGACTTGACCTACAATAGCTAAAATCTGCCAAGAAATAAAATTGGGAAAAGGTTAAGTTTTTATTTGGTCAAGTAGTCTAATCACCCCCCTCTAGACATACTTTCAATCCTACAAGTGGTATCAGAGCTTTGGTCTCCATTTGCTTTGATCTCCATAGCTTTTGGTGGTCATAGCCTTGGTTTCACAACCTAGGAGAGTATGGCGTCTAGCGAGGGAAATTATCACTGTAGAGGTCCTTACTTTGATGGTACTAATTTTGCTAGTTGGAAGCATAAAATGAAGATGCATATTCTTGGACATAACTCCGCCGTTTGGGCTATTGTGTGTGTTGGTTTGCAAGGTGACTTCTTTGATGGGAAAGAACCAAACCGTGAAGCTACCGTGGATGAGTTGAAGATGTTGCAATACAATGCTCAAGCTTGTGATATTCTCTTCAACGGATTGTGCCCCGAAGAATTCAACAAAATCAGCCGTCTTGAGAATGCAAAGGAAATTTGGGACACTTTGATTGATATGCACGAAGGTACCGACTCCGTCAAGGAATCCAAGTTGGATGTGCTTCAAAGTCAACTTGACAAGTTCAAAATGAAGGATGGTGAAGGTGTCGCTGAAATGTACTCTAGGCTTGCTCTCATCACAAATGAGATTGCCGGGTTAGGAAGTGAAGAGATGACCGATAGATTCATCATCAAGAAGATTCTAAGAGCCTTGGATGGAAAATATGATACCGTGTGCACATTGATCCAAATGATGCCCAATTACAAAGATCTCAAGCCAACGGAGGTGATTGGAAGAATTGTTGCTCATGAGATGTCACTTAAGGATAAAGAGGAACTTCACAACAAATCAAGTGGTGCCTACAAAGCCTCATGTGAAGCCCCTACATCATCAAGTGAGAAACAAAACTTCAATGAAGAATTGAGCTTAATGGTGAAGAACTTCAACAAGTTCTACAAGAGTAGAAGCAAAGATAGAAGCTTCAAGTCAAGGTCCTACAATGACAAAAGATCTTCTAGTCGAGAGCGAAACTGCTACAGTTGTGGAAGACCCGGACACTATTCCAATGAGTGTACGGCTCCCTACAAGAGAAGAGAAGATTCTCCAAAAAGAAGAAGCAAATAATCACCACCAAGAGAGAGAAGGAGTAGAGATGATCGTTATGAACGAAGATACTCACGGAGAAGCAAGGATTCGGAAAGGAAGGAAAAATCATCAAGGAGGTACACAAAACGAAGACATCAAGCTCATGTTGGTGAATGGGTATCCGGCTCCGACTCCGACAGCCACTCCGAGAGAAGTTATCACTCCGACTCCGAAGATACTCAAGATGAAGGTGTTGCCGGTCTAGCACTTGTGTCAACCAACTCCTACGACATATTTGACTCACCAAATGAAGGAATTGGAAGATGCTTCATGGCCAAAGGTCCTAAGGTAACACACTCCGAGTATGTTGATTTCAATAGTGATGAAGATGACTTGTTAGGTGATGATTTGCTTGTTGACAACTCTAGTGATGAATACTATGATGAAACATCAATTAATCATGCTAATCAAGATAAAACGAATGACAATGATAAGGAGAAGATTGAGGATCTAACTAAAGAACTAAACACTCTTAAGTTAGCTCATGAAACTATCTTCGAAGATCTTCGAGAACTTTTAAGAGCTCATGAGAAATTACGCTTTGAAAAGCTGAATCTTGAGCAAGAGCATGAGTTCTTAAAAGCAATCAATGATGATCTCCGCAAGAAAAGTTCTTCTTACATTGCCAAGCGTTTACTCTTATCCACTTACATGCCTCAAGTCAAGTCTAGTAACAAGAACAAGAAAGATTCTTCCTCTAGCAGTAACAATGATCATGCTAAATCCAATATTGTTGCTTCTAGTAGTTCTCTTGATTCCACTAATGATTCTCTTAGCCAAGTTACACTTGAGCAAGAAAATAGCTTATTGAAGGGAATTATAGAGAAAGGAGTGTACAAAAGCCTTGCCGGGAGTAAGCAATTCGAGGAAATTGTGCGCAAGCAAGGAATGCACCGGAAGAATCAAGGTGTTGGTTTTGAACGAAAGTTCAATGCCAATGGAGTTGAGTGGGAAGAAGATCAATACCCCAAGACAAAGTTTGTTCCTCAACAAGAGAAGTATGGTACTTCTTTCAAGGGGACACAAGCTCAAGATGATCTTCCACCACAAGACTACAAGCAAAAAGGCAAGGACAAGCTTCAAGAGGAAATTGATGCATTTGAAGAAGCTCCTAAGACCTTAGTCAAGTGGATTACCAAGACTACTTCAAGTTCCACTTCATCAAGTACGACTACAACTCCAAGGATTCCCATCAAGATGGTGTGGATCCAAAAGAAGAAGAACTAGAGAGTTCTTGAGGGTGACTCCGCCAACATACTTCACTCTTATCATTTTGGCAAGAACAAGTGCAATCAACTTCCACATCTTGCACTAGTTCAAGGAGTCACAAACCCTCTTGTTGGTAAGACAAGGGACAAGGTAACCTAAAAGTTTTCATGGACATCATCTTGTGTGTGCATCACTCTATGTCTATGGATATCCTTGTTTGTTCCTTGTGGGACTAACCCATGTAGGTATTGAAAGTGCAATTCACTCAAATGGATAGCTCCAAGTGATCTACATCAACATTGAGCATCCACATCTTCAACATCTACATGAAGTCATCATCGACAAAACCCGAGGTTAGTTCATCCCTCTAAGGGGGGATATCACATCTAGGGGGAGCTTTACTCTAAGACTTTAGCTAAAGCAACTCTAAAGATGTGAACACAACAATGCTTTATGTAAAAGTGGTAACCCCACTTGAGCTTAAACGATGAGTATGACCTATGATCAAGTGTTCTCACTTGACTCCTAAGTCAATATACTCATATATAGATGACCTTGTCATCGCAAATTGGTTGATAGATGCTAGAATTGGTTGTGCATGCCTTGTCACATATTTCATTTGCCATCTTATGTGTGAGCATGCTGGTTGCATATTTTACTCATTCGAGGACATCCACTTGTTGTTTTGATTGTTTGGTTTTATTTCCTTTTGCCAAGTGGATGGACAAGAATGCCTAAGAACCTCCTCTAGCTATCTATGCTTTTCTCGTCTCAAACTCTATTCATGCTACATCACAAAATTTGATCAAGTCAGATTCGAACCACTCTGTGTGAGGAGCGCTCGGAGTCCCTGATTCGTCATAGACTTAAACTTCCAAAACCTCTTTATGATTCTCGGTCTGACCGATACCCAACTTTCGGTCCTACCGAGATCATTAAGTTGATCTAGATTTTCGATCTCGGTGCAACCGATTTGAACCATTCGGTCACACCGAGTTGCAACAACTATATATAGTTTTGCATCTCGGTGCCACCGAGTTGTTCCACTCGGTCACACCGACAGGGTCGGGCTATATATAGTCACGGGCAAAAATTTGGAAATTTCTCCGAACCCCTTTGCCCGCGCGATAGCCTGCTCTGCCAACTTGGTCTTCGGATCGTCTCCTCGCCGCCAGCCGCCTCCAGTCGCTGGTCTCCGTCGCCGTCAACGGAAATTCAACCCCGCCGTTGCCGCCGTAGCGAGTCTCCACCGAACTAGGGTATGGACTCGATCTTTGTGCTATTCCCCAATCTGATTCTTAGCACATTGTGATCATCATGATTCTTGCCATGTTTGTTAAACTTCTATCCAGTCAATGAACTCGTAGATTAGGTTTAATTCGAAAATTTTAGGGTTAGGTTTCCGCCGAAACCATCTCGGACCCACCGAGTTGAAAAACTCAGTCCCACCGATTCGGCTTATGCCATTGCACAAGTGATACTCGGTCTGACCGAGAATTACTTATCGGTGTGACCGATTTTGGAACTCCGTGAAACCCTAGCAGTCTCGGTGCCACCGAACTGTGACTCGGTCTGACCGAGTTCACTAGTTTAGGTGCCAAAACTGCTTCGGTATCACCGAGTTTAGAAATCGGTAGATCCGAGATGCTTTCAGTGGGAAACTAAAACTAAGTTTTTGATTTATTCTTTTGCAAAAATCTCTGCATTTTGTGATGCTTATCCACTCTATCTCATCTATAACCTATTCACAGGGTCAGCAGTCAGAGCTTGTATCATGTCAGACCAAAGTGATAGCCAGAACTTGTCAGAGCAGCAAGTGCAGATGAGTGAGGGCACTAGTCCCTCAAGTTCCTCAGATGATGGCAGCAGGAGCACCCCTAGCAATCTGCCTAAAGCTGCCACAAGACAGAGAAAGAAGAGAACCTCAGACTCAGAAGATGAGGATTATGTGGCAGAAGAGGAAGCAACTTCCAAGAGAGTTGAGCCAGCACAGGGCATAAAACCAGGGATGAAGATCAAAAGGCCAGCAGGCAGGCAGCCTATGTCAAAGGCCAGAGCTTCAACTGAGAAGCCCACTCCCATTGAGCCAGTTGCTGCTGAAGGCAAGAAGAGGAAAGAAAGGGTGAAGAAAACTGTAGCCAGAGTGCTTGGCAAGGCTTCCATCATGGAAGATGAGGAGGAAGAAGAAGAGGTAGCTGCACCAGCACCTAAGGCACCCAAGCTGATGGGTGATGCCATAAGAACAGGGGCAGCTGCTTCCAAGGCCAAGCCAGCTCCAAAGCCAAAGCCAAAGAGGAACACAAGAAGCATCCCAGCTACTGAGAAGAACAAGGCCCTAGTGCCTGAAGCTGCAGAAGAAGAAGAGAATGTTCTTAGAAAGCTCAAGCCCAAGATCCCAGACCACAATGATGCTCATCCTGTGGCTGAGGATATGAAACTCAGGAGAGATTCAGGGCTCCGGAAGTGGAGAGAAGCAGACCCGTATGCTTCAAGGAGAAGGACTGCAGTTGACTACAGGTTTCACACCAAGGAGCAACAAGACTTTTATGAGACAGTGCTGCTAGACAAGAAGCCAATTGTCTGTGATATGAGATGGGTTGATTGGCAATACATCAAGGACAACGAAGAGTACTACCTTGGAGTGCTCCGGACTCCACCACCACCTGAAGATCAAGCCTGAGTGTCGACTTAGCACTATGCATTTTCTAGGAACTTTTTGGTAACTTGTTGCCAAAGGGGGAGAAAATGTATAGATCATAGGCTTCGAGAGAGAGTGTTGCGTTTAGTGTTGCTTTTATTCTCTCTTGTTTTATTTGGTGGTTTTTCGAACTTTGTTTGCTTTTGTGTGAGATACTATGTCATTGCTCATGAGACATTGATGATCATGTGTTTGATCATAAGCTACACTTAATGTTTGCTTAATATTATCATCTTATCTATCTTATGTGATCATTCACTATTCTTGGTGATGAGTGCATGTATTTCATTCTTATCATTTTAAGCGCTCCACCAAGATGTATGTGACATGGAAGAGTAACCCATGACTCTAACTCTTTGTGCATTTGCAGTCCAAAGCAAATTTTAAATATGCACAAAATTAGGGGGAGCTCTTACTTGTCACATACTTCTCAAAGCGATGATATATTTCATGCTTCTTATCATTTGTCGAAGCTTTGATCTATATGTTGTCATCAATTACCAAAAAGGGGGAGATTGAAAGTGCAACTATCCCTAGGTGGTTTTGGTAATTCATAACAACATATAGCTCATTGACCTAATGCTATTCCAAGATGACTATTTCAGGAAAGCTCAATGATTGGCATGGCATGGATGTGAAAGTGGAACCCTCAAAATGCTAAGGACAAAGGATTGGCTCAAGCTCAAAAGCTCAAGACTCTTCATTTTATATTTTAGTGATCCAAGATCACATTGAGTCTTTAGGAAAAGCCAATACTATCAAGGAGGGATGAGGTGTTGCTTAATGAGCCTCTTGCTTCATGTGCTTAGTGATATGCTCCAAAACCCTCAACTACTTTCCCATATCCACATATGACCTAAACCCTAAGCCAAACTCAGTCCTACCGATTCTTTCTATCCGGCGCCACCGAGTTTCACTTGTCATAAGCCACTGCCAAACCCTAGCAATTCGGTTCTACCGATAGGGATCTCGGTCTCACCGAGATGGGATTGCAAACTCTCTGTTTCCCTTTCGTAACTTTTTGGTCTCACCGAAAGAGTGAATCGGTCCCACCGAGATTGCAGTGTAAACTCTCCGTTTCCTTTTTGTAACTTTTCGGTCTCACCGAAAGAGCAAATCGGTCCCACCGAGTTTACCTGACCAACTCTCTGGTTAGCATATTACCAAACTCGGTCTCACCGAGTTTGTGTAATCGGTCTCACCGAGATTACGTTATGCCCAAACCCTAACCATATCGGTCCTACCGAGTTGCATGTCAGTCCCACCGAAAATCTCTAACGGTCACTAGGTTTACCTTTTCGGTCCGACCGAGTTTGTTGATTCGGTCCCACCGAGATTGGAAGACTGTGTGTAACGGTTGGATTTTGTGTGGAGGCTATATATACCCCTCCACCTCCTCTTCATTCGTGGAGAGAGCCATCAGAACACATACACAATTCCAACTCATATGTTCTGAGAGAGAACCACCTACTCATGTGTTGAGACCAACATATTCCATTCCTACCATATGAATCTTGATCTCTAGCCTTCCCCAAGTCGCTTTCCACTCAAATCTTCTTTCCACAAAATCCAAATCCTATGAGAGAGAGTTGAGTGTTGGGGAGACTATCATTTGAAGCACAAGAGCAAGGAGTTCATTACCTAAACACCATTTGTTACTTCTTGGAGAGTGGTGTCTCCTAGATTGGCTAGGTGTCACTTGTGAGCCTCCGACAAGATTGTGGAGTTGAACCAAGGAGTTTGTAAGGGCAAGGAGATCGCCTACTTCGTGAAGATCTACCGCTAGTGAGGCAAGTCCTTCGTGGGCGATGGCCATGGTGGGATAGACAAGGTTGATTCTTCATGGACCCTTCGTGGGTGGTTGCTTCTTCGTGGACCCTTCGTGGGTGGAGCCCTCCGTGGACTCGCGCAACCATTACCCTTCATGGGTGGAGCCCTCCGTGGACTCGCGCAACCGTTACCCTTTGTGGGTTGAAGTCTCCATCAACGTGGATGTAGGATAGCACCACCTATCCGAACCACGGGAAAAACATCCGTGTCTCCAATTGCGTTTGAATTCTCCAAACCCTTCCCTTTACATTCTTGCATGTTGCATGCTTTACTTTCCGCTGCCAATATACTCTTTGCATGCTTGCTTGAATTGTGTGATGATTGCTTGACTTGTCCTACAATAGCTAAAATCTGCCAATAACTAAAATTGGGAAAAGGTTAAGTTTTTATTTGGTCAAGTAGTCTAATCACCCCCCCTCTAGACATACTTTCGATCCTACAACATGATCGTACCTAGATATTCTCATAACCATGGTCAATTCTATCAATTGCTCGACAGTAATTTGTTTACCCACCGTAATACTTATGCTATCTTGAGAGAAGCCACTAGTGAAACCTATGGCCCCCAGGTCTATTTTCCATCATATTAATCTCCCGTCAACAAGCCGTTTCTTGCGTCGTTTATTTTTCTTTCTTTTGTTTTAGTCTTTATCATAAAAATACCAAAAATATTATCTTATCTTCTCTATTAGATCTCACTTTTGC
The DNA here is from genome assembly GCF_056163025.1 of Triticum urartu. Classification (NCBI taxonomy): domain Eukaryota; kingdom Viridiplantae; phylum Streptophyta; class Magnoliopsida; order Poales; family Poaceae; genus Triticum; species Triticum urartu. The sequence goes on from NC_141873.1 coordinate 90,131,928, forward strand.
AAGTGTCCGTGAAGGGATTGACAACCCCTTTATCGCGTTGGTTGCAACGTTCTTATTTGTTTGTGTAGGTGCAAGGGACTTGAGCGCGGCCTCCTACTGGATTGATACCTTGGTTCTCAAAAATCGAGGGAAATACTTATGCTACTTTGCTGCATCACCCTTTCCTATTCAAGGGAAAACCAACACAATGCTCAAGAGGTAGCAGCGCTCTGTCACCAGTCGGCCCCGCCACTCGCTACTCCACTGCCAACCGCCGCCCGTGACCCACATGCCGCCGCCCACTCCACTCCTTGTTGTGCCCCACTCGTCGGCGCCTCCATGGTCTCCGTCCACCGTCATCGTGCCCGGATCCGGCACCGGCCGGCCGGATCTGGCCGTTCCTGTCGCCGTCCTGCCGCCCCGTCGGCGGAATCGGACCGCCGCTGCCGCCATGCCCTACTCGGCGACGAGCAGAGGGGTTTGTCCTGCTCGCCTCATCTGCCCGTCGCTTGCGTGGGCCGTCCCAGCCACCCCGTGGGCCCCGCCTTTGCCTGCTCCACGCCGAAGCCCATGGTGAGCGCCTCTATCCTCCGCCCAGTGCGTCTCGTAGCTGTCCTGCACTCATGTGTTTTTTTGGTTGTCTGGAAAACCCTCATTTATGTATGTATGTTTGCCATGTCATACCTTGGGGCATGTGGCTCCATTTTGAATGTTTGATATATGGAATTGTTCATCTCGTGATGCTCTACATGATTGTGTGATTTGCATGTATGTTAGGATGCATTATGCCATGTTAATCCCTGTTGCAAGAGTGCTATATGATGTTAACTGTTGAAACTTGTCATAACTTGCTGATTTGTCTTTTTCATTGCATTTTGTGTGTTTATCTTGCGAGCATCATGTCAACATGTTTTAGGAGCATCTTCATGCCATCTTTATAGTGGTGCAATCAATGTATTTTTATGTGCCTTGTGGTGACTAGCACAAGCTTGTGAAGTGTGCTACTTGATGTTGCTGATTTCTGAGTCTTAGTGATTTTTGCCAAGTCTGTATCTGTTACAATATGTTGCCTTGTTAACTTGAAGCTACCATCTATTCCATGCATAATCTAGAGATGCCTAGTTGACATGTTTTTATTTCCATGTTATGCTCTATCATGCTATGCCTTTTGATGCCTCATATATGTCCTGTAGCATCTGTTTTCATTGCCATGAACATGCCTAAATGATGTTCCAATTTTCTGTTAACTTAATGATGCCATGTTGTGAGCTTGTTATTGATTAATCTATGCCTCTTTTGGTGATGCTCCTATTACATGATTTGAATTATGCTATGAGTAATTTTGCCACATGCCAAGTTTGATAATTTTGGAATTCATATGACCTTTGTTCCAAGCTTGCAAACATGCTATGTTGATGTTGTTGTTTTACACTTGCTGAAACTGTTACAACATTCAAACTTGCCTTGATGGTTCCCACTAGTCTGTAAGCCATATGGTTATGATGCCTTGATGTTATTTGCTCCTTGCTATGTGTACTTTGATTACATGCCCTTTGTTGCCATATAACTTGATGTAGTTAGTCTCTTTCTTGCTCTCAAGTTGCCATCATGCTAAATCTGTCAACATGTTAACATCATGTTCCTTTTTTCAAGCATCATAGTAATTACTCCATGCTTCATATGAACTTGTGCCCATGGGCTAAGTTGAAGTATATCATGTCTATTACATGTCCGTGTCTTTTTCATCTTTATTAAAGTTGTTCTACTTGCTGTTATGTGTCTCCAAAGTCAGCATCATAAGTTATGTTTTGCATTCCCAGATTTCCTCTAAGTCTGAGAATCAGCCTATATCATGTTGCACCTTGTCTTTTTGTTTGCCATTGATCTAGGGCTCATATTGTTGTGGAATTGTCACGACAGATGTCCTAGTGTGAGTACTTAGTCGTGGAGCCATCGCAATGAGGTTAGTCAAGGGGGTTAATCAGGACAAAGGACATGAGGAGTTTATACTCCTTCGGCCCCTTAAGGTGAAGGTGAAAGCTTAATCCAGTTGTTGGTGGTATTGCTAGGGTTTTGATGAATGGGGAGCGAATACGCTTGACCCGGCTCTCGATCTGTTGATTCTTGTCTTAAGCCGCCGCTGGATCGTCCCCTTATATACACGGGTTGACGCCCTGTGGCCTACAGAGTCCCGGCCGGCTTATACAACGTATCCGGCTTGGTGACCCTTCGTTCCTACCTTACAAAACAAGTATACATATATGGCAGTTTATATCCTTGGGCCTTAAGCCACCTTCGGGTTTTGGCCTTCTACCAAGTCTATCTATGAACCGCCATATGCTTCTTGGGCTTCACTGAGGTGAATCGTCATAGGGATGACCCGTCCTGTCGTGGAATTGTCACGGCAGATGTCCTAGTGAAAGGACTTAATCGTGGAGCCATCGCAACTAGGAAGCTTAAAAGGGGTTAAACGGGACAAAGGACACGAGGAATTATACTGGTTCATCCCCTTGCGGTGAAGGTAAAGGTCTAGTCCAGTTTGAGGTGATATTGCTAGGGTTTCGATGACCAGGGAGATAATATGCTTAACTTGGCTCTCAATCTGTTGTCTCTTTCTCTAAGCCGCCGCCGGGTCGTCCCCTTATATACACGGGTTGACGCCCTGCGGCCTACAGAGTCCCGGCCGGCTCATACAACGTGTCCGGCTCGGTGACGTATCTTACATGCCTTACATTGCAAGTCTATTCATACATGGTGGTTTATACTTACGGGCCTTAAGCCGCCTCTGGGCTTGGGCCTATCATAAGCCTAACTGTGAACCGCCACCTTGTATACTCTTGGGCTTCATACAGGTGAACCGCCATTGTGGTTGACCCGGCCGCTCCTGGGCGGGTCATATCTGGTAGTCATATCCCCAACATTAGGCCCCAGGTTGATTTGAACTTCGTTCATGTCAATCTTCCACACTTAGAAAAAATCCATCTACAACTGCTGCGAAAACCTTGTAACCCGCCATGACGTCATCTCTAGGAAATCTAAGAAGAAAACAACTGCTTTTGACTTATTCAAGTTGGATAACGTCTTTGAGTCAGAGGTAGCCCTTGACTCTCTTGGCCTGCTTTTTAACACCCTTATTGACACTGACTATTACCAGGAGGACACAGGGACCAGCCAGGTAGTTGAAGAAGAGGTAACTATTATTTCCTCCGACTCAGAACCTTTACCAAGGCAGAAACCTCGGCGGGTAACCTGGAAAGTAAGGTTTTCACACCCCTTGGCTTATTTAGATCCTCATTTTCTTTTGAAAAAACAGCAACATGAGAGCCGTCGTCAGACCCGGACCAGTGGAGACGATGAGTTACCCTTTGGTTTACCGAAAACTCCTCGGAAACGCCAGAATGAGGTCCTTTGCACATCTTAACTCTGATGAACGAGTCACTTTTATAAGTCACTCAACTATAACTCCATTTTTGCAGGAGATTGCTCGTTCCTCCTCTGGTGATTCTTCACAAACTCAGCTACCGGCTTTCAAGACCGCCCCCAGGTAAAGATAATTATCCTTCTTCTGCACCTTTATGTCCGTATCGTTATATTGACTCATCAAATTCTTCTTAATGGTCAAGCAAAGCCCAAGAAAGCAAAGGTGGCAAAACCGACTGAGGATCCAAAACCCGCTGAACCGGCGTAGCCGACTCTTGCCCCGAAACAAAATGAAGCACCGGAAGACCCTGCTATCAACGTTCAATAAGATCTTCCTGGGCCGTCTATTGACGAAGTCGTTCTTAGTTCATCCACTACTGAACCGTCAAGCTCAGCTAACCCACCGGATACTTATGGCAATGATGTTTTAATCACTGGTAGCAGATTCGTTGAACTAGGCAATCCAACTGTGTTGGCAAGACACTCCGCAAAGCAAGAAGTCATGGAGAGACGGAAAGTAAGGTTTGATGTCTCCCACTATACTCAACTGAGTACTAGTGAAATATTATCAGGCTGTGTCAGTCAAGTGCATTCAAGTCATGACTTGGAGATTGAAATAGTTAAACAACTTCACCAGAAATATGAGGTACGTCATCCAACTTATATATACATCCTGCCAGCCCCCAAGTCTTCTGATTATGAGAAACTTGAATAATCTGTAGACTTGAAATATTTACAAGCTCCTGTCCTAGACTCCCTCCAAGTCCATTTTATATACTGTAAAACCGGATTCTGATGATAGCATAGCTTTTGTATTTGTAGTCCCCATGGGCCGGCTTAATTAGTATCAATGAGCCGGTCCTATTAATTATTGTGTAAATGAACAAAACTTAACTACGTAGCCCCCATGAGTCGGTGGGACTGTCAAAGCACACCCGGCTCATCCTTAGAAAGAAAAAACAAGCAATGTGCATTAGCCCCCAAGTGCCAAGTGTTGTTGCTTGCAAAGCACTTGGGACTTTAGAAAGAGCCAATTTCTTTGTGAAAAAATTGTGTTGACAGACATTAGCCCCCAAGTGCCAAGTGTTATTGCTTGCAAAGCACTTGGGACTTGTTTTTATAATCCGCCATAAAACTAAACAACCTTATTCTGTATATAGGCTATCACCGCAGAACTGGAATCCCAATTGGCTGAAGCCAAGACCCGGCTGTCGACTCAGGAGACTGAAACAAAGAAAACTGAATCCAAGCTCCAATTGAGTGTATCTGAAGCAGAAAAACTGAAGACCAGTTTTAATGCAGAGAAAAAGTCTTGGGCCGATGAGAAGACTACCCTGACGCGGCGTGCTGCAATGGCCGAGGCGGCTCTGAAAGAAGTTACCGCTGAACTCACCGGTTTAAAGAACCGTGTGTCCCAAATGGTTTCTGCAATCTTCAGTGAGTCACCTTATTATCTACTTAAAGTCTATATTTGTCACCATAATGTAAACCGCCTGCTTAACTTATTGGAAATACCTCACAGGTCCCCGGAGCTCCAATATGAGTCAAGATAGTCTGATAAAGCTGAAGGCGGTTTACACTCTTGTGGAGCAATTGTACATTGGAGCTCAGCGGGCTCTTGCCATTATCTCCCCAGCGAACCAAGGACCAAACTTATTGAGTGATGTAGCGCCCCATATGTAACTTGCCATATTTGTATTCCAACTCTTGCCATTTTCGGCACTAAGTTATGATATTCCCGCATTGTTGGGTTTTGTCTTCGTGTTGCTTTTGTGCTTGTCATGCATCTCATATCATGTCATCATGTGCATCGCATTTGCATACGTGTTCGTCTCATGCATCCGAGCATTTTCCCCGTTGTCCGTTTTGCATTCCGGCACTCCTATGTCCTCCGGCGTCTCCTTTTACCTCTTTTCGTGTGCGGGTGTTAAACGTTCTCGGATCGGACCGAGACTTGCCAAGCGGCCTCAGTATACTACCGGTAGACCGCCTGTCAAGTTTCGTGCCATTTGGACTTCGTTTGATACTCCAATGGTTAACCGAGGAACCGTAAAGGCCTCGTGTGTGTTGCAGCCCAACACCTCCCCAAATTGGCCAAAAACCCACCTAAACCCCTTCCAACATCTCGTTCGTTCGATCACGATCGCGTGGCCGAAAACCGCACCTCATTTGGAGTCTCCTAGCTCCCTCTACCTATATATATATGCTCCTCTCCAAAATTTCCGGGCAAAACCCTACCCTAACCTTCCCCTCTCCGCGCCGGATGTGTCCGTCCGCCGCTGGACACGCCGCGCCGCCGCCCGTATCCAATCACAGAGCGACACCTGTCGCCGTCCCGCCACCGACCGCGCCGGCCCGCCAGGCCCGACGCCAGCCCCCGCGAGCCCGCTCCCCTGCGCCGCTCGCGCCCGCCAGCCGCCACGCGCCTCTGCTGCCTGCGCCGTGCCCCGCCGCCCGAGCCTTCACTGCCGACTCACCGCGCCGCCCGGCCGCCGCCTCGCTGTCCCGCCATCGCCGTTCGCCGCCACCTCACGCCCGGCGTCAAGATCCGGCCACCGCTCCATGTTCCTCGTCGCCGGACCTCCTCTCCACCATCTCCGGCGGAGCTCGTAAAGCGTGCCTCAGATCCAGATCCAGAGAGGGTTTACTTTTATTTTCCTCTAAGTCTCCATTTTGCATTATTTTTAGGCAACTTCATCATGTCATATCTTTGCATATGTAGCTCCGTTTTGGGCGTGTAGCATATCAAATTGTTCGTCTGGATGTGCACTTCATTTCATTCCATTGCACCATGTTCATTTGATTTCATCTCGATGCCCTAAATGCTGTTACAATAGTGCTATGTAATGTTAGTGTCTGTTTTCTAAACAGATTATGGACATTTTTCATTTTTGCCATGTTTAATGTGTGCCTCCTATGAACTTGAGCCCTACATGTGTTTTGGGCTATGCCATGCCATCTTTACAGGAGTGTATGCCATGTATTTTTGTGATCAATGTGGTGACTAGCACAAGAATGCAAAATAGCTCTCGTGATGTTGCTGATTTCAGGGACTTATAATTCTTCTAAGTCATTTCCCTGATGATATTTTTGTGCCATGTATTTTTATTGCTACAGGGTGATCCATGCCTCTTTTGAGCATGTTCAGTAAGGATGATTTTGAGATATTGTTATGCTCTATCCATCCATGTCTTTGTTTGCAATTATGGAGCACCCTAGCATGACTCAATCGAGCTCTACTTTTGCTATAAAATGTTCCTGGCAGATTGTTTACGTGTTAATCAATTTTGTCGAGGTTGTTGTAGTTGATCCATGCATGCTATGAGAGTGTTCTTGCCATGGTTAGCTACTTGAACATGTCTTCTTGCTGGGTGTATGCTTAGTTTGTCATGCAATGCCTTGTGGTCAGTGCATCGAGGTCGCAAACATGCCTACGTAACTATGTTTTTGCCATGTCCAGTTTTCTGCAAAGTCTGAATCTGTTAACGAAACTTGCTATGTTTACATGGTTGCCATTGTATTTTCTGATCCCTTTTGGCTTATGGTCAGTAAAGGACTTTTGTTATATGCTTTGAGTAGTTTCATGCCATGCCTTGCTTTGCCATGATATATTCCTATAGCATGTTGTTATCTTGCTCTAAACATTGCTTCCTGATGTTAAATCCTGACATGTTATTTTCACTAAGTCTGTGAACCTGATATCTTTTGCATTTTTGCCATGCTTGTTTGAACCTGCTATTGTGTGATTCAGCCGTAGCTCAGTGTTCATCTTTTGTCAAGAATCTTGAGTGGATCACTGCCATGTGCTTTGTTGCTATGTTAGAGTGCAGTAGCTTATTTTTCTTGATGCATTTAGATGGCATCATGCTGTTAATCGCAGTTTGGTGTCATTATTGTTTTGCTTGCCATTTGCAAACCGTGCATCCGATTCCGGTGATCTTTATATCGATTTCGATCAAAATCAACTCATCTTTCCAGTGGCACTCTTGGTTTTCCAAGTTTATGCCTGGTTCAATCTTCCCCTTCCGAAGCACGCATATGCATTGCATATCACATCCCGCATATCATGCCATGTTTTGCATCATGTTGCTTGCGCATTGCACCATGCTTGATTGTGTCTCCCTTTGCTTGTGTTCTTGCTTTGGGTAGAGCCGGGAGACAAGTACCTAATCGAGGAACCCATTGAGTACGCTTACGAGGATCAAGCTTACGTCAACTCGGAGAACTTTGCAGGCAAGATGACCATACCCTTGAAATCACTTCTATCTTTGCTTGCTAGTTGCTCGCTCTTTTGCCGTGCCTATGCTACGATACCTACCACTTTCTTTATCATGCCTCCCATATTTCCATGTCAAACCTCTAACCCACCTTGTCCTAGAAAACCGTTGTTTGGCTATGTTACCGCTTTGCTTAGCCCCTCTTATAGCGTTGCTAGTTGCAGGTGAAGATTGGAGTTTGTTCCTTGTTAGAACATGCTTATTGTTGGGATATCATTATTATATCTTGTTTACTTTAATGCATCTATATACTTGGTAAAGGGTGGAAGGCTCGGCCTTATGCCTGGTGTTTTGTTCCACTCTTGCCGCCCTAGTTTCCGTCATACCGGTGTTATGTTCCTTGATTTTGCGTTCCTTACACGGTTGGGTTATAATGGGAACCCCTTGACAGTTTGCCTTGAATAAAACTCCTCCAGCAAGGCCGAACCTTGATTTTACCATTTGTCGCCTAGCCTTTTTCCCTTGGGTTCCGCGGACTCAAGGGTCATCTTTATTTTAACCCCCCCGGCCAGTGCTCCTCTGAGTGTTGGTCCAAACTAGAGCCCCTTGCAGCGCCACCTCGGGGAAACTTGAGGGTTGGTTTTAGTTGTACGGATTTCTTATCCGGTGTGCCCTGAGAACGAGATATGTGCAGCTCCTATCGGGATTTGTCGGCACATTCGGGTGGCTTTGCTGGTTTAGTTTTACCATTGTCGAGATGTCTTGTAACCGGGATTCCGAGTCTGATCGGGTCGTCCTGGGAGAAGGAATATCCTTCGTTGACCTTGAGAGCTTGTGATGGGCTAAGTTGGGACACCCCTGCAGGGATTTGAACTTTCGAAAGCCGTGCCCACGGTTATGGGTAGATGGGAATTTGTTAATGTCTGGTTATAGAAAACTTGAAACTTAACTTAATTAAAATGAATCAACAGCGTGTGTAGCCGTGATGGTCTCTTTTCGGTAGAGTCCGGGAAGAGAACACTATCTCGAGTTATGCTTGAACGTAAGTAGTCTAGGATCACTTCTTGATCATAGATTCCCGACCGTGCTTTGCCTTCTCTTCTCGCTCTCATTTGCATATGTTAGCCACCATATATGCTAGTGCTTGCTGCAGCTCCACCTCATACCTTTTACATACCCATAAGCTTAAATAGTCTTGATCGCGAGGGTGTGAGATTGCTGAGTCCCCGTGACTCACAGATTACTTCCAGAACCAGATGCGGGTGCCGATGATACCATTCCAGGAGATACGACTGAGCTCAAGTGGGAGTTCGATGAGGACTCAGGACGATACTATGTTTCCTGTCCAGACGATCAGTAGTGGAGCCCGGTTGGGGCGATAGGGGATCTTATGCATTTGGGGTTGTCTTTATTTTGGTTCCGTAGTCGGACCTTGATTGTATCTGAATGATTGTAATGCTATATTTATGTATTGTTTGAAGTGGCGATTGTAAGCCAACTATGTACCTCTTTCTTATTCAGTACATGGGATGTGTAAAGATTACCCCTCTTGCGACATTGCCTACAATGTGGCTATGCCTCTAAGTCATGCTCCGACACGTGGGAGATATAGCCGCATCGTGGGTGTTACAAGTTGGTAATAAGAGCCTTCCCCGACTTAGGAGCCACCTGCTTGATCGAATCGCTGGCATTGTTGAGTCTAGAAAAATGTTTTGAGTCTTATCGGATTATATATATCGGAGAGTAGGATTCTTTTTACTCCTCAGTTCCTTCGTCGCTCTGGTGAGGCATCTTGACATAGGGTTTTGAATCTTCTCTTCTCAAATTTCACTAATTTTTTTAGGATCACGCTGGTATCTTGGAATCGTTCTGATGGTTTTGTGACGAGAACATTGTTCTTGGTGCCTCCTGACATTTAGGGGTTGTGGCAGTGTCCTGGGGAGTTGAGCTCCGAGGTGTTGTCATCACAATTTTATCGTTGCAGTTCTGGAATACCTGAGTTTCACCGACATTGAAAATCTCTTTTATGCAGTTGTTGGTGATATAACCTCGACGCCACCCAGTACTGGGGCGGGAGTTCGGGAGTATTGCCATAACTCGTATAACGGATGCTTTTCGAAGGTTGAGGTAAACGATTTCCGAAGGTTTCTTGGTTATGTGTTGAAGGATGGATACAACTGGATGTAGGATTTGCTAGTTTTGGGTGAGATATTATGCTTCCCCTGTGTCCCCAACACCTGATTGCATAACTGGAAAATTTCGGGAGTTTCATAGGTGGGAATTCATGTAGCTCTAGTATTTCTTCCGCAGATATTTGGTTTGTGATAGGGTAATCCTTACCAAGTATTTGTTCTTGTCCTTACCTTGTTGTTTTATTCATCTACCTCTATCTAAGTGGCTTCTCAATTTATGGAAGTGTGATCATTTAATTTGGAATGCATTCGTTCATTATTGTTCGAATGTTAAGGCTATATGTTGCAATTTCGATCCATTTGATTCAGCTTGAATATATGTCTTTCAAGATGCTAACGGATGGCACCCTCTTCAAGATGGCTCCTCCAACGCGTCTGAATCTGGAACCACCACCACCACCTCCACCTCCGAAGGCATGGCAAGCTGTGATGGTCGCTACCAACGCCAACACGCAGCTGATTATGCAACTCTTGCAAGAGCGCAACCAAGGAAATCAAGGCAATGGCAACAATCAAAATCAGTTTGCTACACTCAACCAGTTCCTCGCAAACCAGCCAAAGACCTTCAGTAACTGTATCGAGGCCACAGACGCTGATGATTGGCTCATGGATATCTGCAAACATTTCGAGTGCAGCAACGTCAGGCCTGAGGACTTTGTCAAGTTTGCTTCGTTCCAACTCAAAGACCAAGCTGCAGAGTGGTATCAGCAATACAAAGATTCCAAAGGAGGTCGTGTGAGTACCTGGGATGATTTCTGCCAAGACTCCAGAGCTCACCACATTCCTCAGAGTGTTGTTGAGAGCAAGCGTGAGGAGTTCCGCAATCTTAAGCAAGGGAGCTTGTCTGTTTACCAATACAACATCATGTTCTAGAAGCTCGCTCGTTTCGCTAAGCAAGACGTCCCTGACGAGAAGAGCATGGTTTATTAGTTCAGATGTGGCCTCAGAGAAGATCTGCAACTAGCCCTCGTGCTTTTTGAGCCGAAAAAGTATGGTGAATTCTACAATATGGCACTTAAGCAAGAGACTGCTCAGCTCAAGTGTGATGCTTCCAAGAAGAGAGTAAGGGATGCAACTCCTTCTTCTTCTTCAACTCAAGTGGCAGCTAAGCAGCATAAGTATTGGTTGCCTCCTCCTCCTCCGTTCCGTCAGCCTTATCAGCAGAAGAGCAAAGGTGGCAATGGATCTTCCCACCCATCCAACCCAGGCTTTCGGAACAAGGCTTGGTATCATGCTCCAAGATCAAGTGCTCCGTATTAACCGTCCGCTTTCAGAGGTCACGTGCAACAAGTGTCAGCAGAAGGGTCATTATGCAAACAAATGCTTCAACCAGAGGCGTCTTCCTCCTCCTCTTGTGAGATCTGCCAGCACCGCAGTGGTCAAGCATAATCCCAAGTTTGCAAAGGTCAACATGATGAACACAGCTCAGGCAAAGGACTTGTCAGAAGTGATCATGGGTAACCTTCCTATTAACGATATTCCTGCAAAAGTTCTTTTTAACACTGGTGCATCGCATTCTTTCATTTTAAGACCTTTTGTGGCTATGCATGATTTGGTTACTCAAGTTTCGCCGAGACCTTTGTCTATTGTTTCTCCGTCCTGACAAATGACTACTCGAGTTTTCGTTCCGGATGTGTCTATCACGTTGGGCGACTATAAGTTTCTGTCTTCTCCTAATGTTCTTGGTGACTCGGATATTGATTTAATTCTCAGAATGGACTGGCTTTCTAAGCACAAGGCTCAGCTTGATTGTGCTGCCAGGCAGATTCAATTGACACACTCGTCTTAGGAGGTGATCGTCTTTGCCGCTCGTGATGATACCATTCGACTATTTTCTCTCAATGAGAAGGGAGAGTTGGATGCCATCTCTCAGATTCCAGTCGTTTGTGAATATCAAGACGTCTTTCCAGAAGAGCTTCCAGGAATGCCTCCTCACCGGCCAGTTGAATTCGTCATCGATCTTGAGCCTGGCACGGAACCTGTTTGCAAACGTCCTTACAAGCTTGGACCAGAAGAGTTGAAGGAGCTGAAGAAACAACTCGATATACAAGAGCGTATGGGTCTCATACGACCAAGTTCTTCTCCATGGGGTTGTGGTGTTCTTTTTGTCAAGAAGAAGGATGGAACGGACCGACTTTGTGTCGACTACCGTCCATTGAACAAGAAGACCATAAAGAACAAGTACCCACTTCCCAACATCAACGAGCTTTTCGAGCAACTCAAAGGTGCTCAAGTATTCTCCAAGCTTGACCTCCGTATGGGCTATCATCAGATTCGCATTCGTGAACAAGACATCCCCAAGATAGCTTTCAGGACAAGCTATGGTTCCTATGAATACACTGTCATGTCTTTCGGCCTTGTCAACGCTCCTCCAACATTCTCTCGCATGATGAACTTCATCTTCAACCCCTACACAAATGACTTCGTCTTGGTCTATCTCGATGACATTTTGGTCTTTTCCAAGAACAAGGAGGATCATGCCAATCATTTGAGATTGGTGCTGGACAAACTTAGAGAACATCAGTTCTATGCGAAGTTTTCAAAGTGCGAGTTTAGGCTCGATGAGGTTCTCTACCTTGGGCATATCATCTCCGCCAAGGGCATAGCTGTTAATCCTGAGAAAGTATCTGCAATTGTGAATTGGGAACCGCCTCAGAATGTGAAGCAACTCCGCAGCTTCCTTGGGCTCGCAAGCTATTGTCGAAGGTTCATTGAGAATTTCTCTAAGATCACGAAGCCTCTTTCCATCCTTCTCCAGAAGCATGTGAAGTATGTCTGGACGCCTGAATGTGACATCGCTTTCAACACCCTCAAAGAGAAGTTAGTCACAGCTCCAGTTCTGACTCCTCCTGATGAATCCAAACCGTTCGAGGTTTTCTGTGATGCTTCCCTGGAAGGTCTTGGTGTTGTGTTAATGCAAGAGAAGAAAGTTGTGGCCTATACCTCTCGCCAGTTGAAGCCCAACGAAAAGAAGTACCCCACTCATGACCTCGAGTTGGCGGCAGTTGTCCATGCTCTTTTAACATGGAGACATCTCTTGTTGGGAAGGAAAGTGGACATCTTCACTGACCATAAGAGTCTCAAGTACATCTTCACTCAGCCCAACCTCAACCTCAGGCAGACTCGTTGGGTCGAGATGATTCAAGAGTATAATCCGAGTATTGAATACACTCCAGGCAAGGCCAATGTCATTGCTGATGCTTTGAGCATGAAGGCTTACTGCAACAATTTGATTCTCAAGCCCTACCAACCAGAGCTTTGTGAAGCTTTCCGCAAACTTAATCTCCAAGTTGTTCCTCAAGGATTCCTTGCCAACCTCCAAGTCGCTCCTACTTTGGAAGATCAGATTCGTGAGGCTCAACTTCTTGATGCTATGGTGAAGAAGGTGAAGATTGGGATTGCCAAGAGTCAACCCAAGTACAAGTGCTATCGCCTTGATGACAAGGATACTCTATATTTCGAGGATCGCATTGTTGTTCCTAAGGGTGACCTTCGTAAAGTCATCATGAACGAGGCTCACAATTCACTCCTTTCTATTCACCCTAGAAGTACAAAGATGTACCATGACCTCAAGCAGTCGTATTGGTGGACTCGAATGAAGCGCGAGATTGCTCGGTTCATGAATGAATGTGATGTCTGTAGAAGAGTGAAAGTAGAACACCAACGGCCAGCTAGTCTCCTTCAACCTCTTGCCATGCCAGAATGGAAGTTTGACCATATTGAGATGGACTTCATGACTGGATTTCCAAAGTCCAAGCGTGGCAATGATGCTATCTTTGTTGTCATCGACAAGCTCACTAAAGTGGCTCATTTTCTGCCTATCAAAGAATCTATCACAGCAGCTTAGTTGGCAGAGCTATATACCTCCAGGATTGTCTCTTTGCACGGTATTTCGCAGTTGATATCTTCAGATCGTGGAAGCATCTTTACCTCTAAGTTCTGGGATTCTTTTCAGAAGGCCATGGGCACCAACATTCGCTTCAGCACAGCCTTTCATCCTCAAACTAGTGGACAAGTCGAGAGAGTCAATCAAATTCTTGAAGATATGCTCAGGGCATGTGTCATTTCTTTCGGTATGAAGTGGGAAGATTGTCTTCCATATGCCGAGTTCTCCTACAACAACAGCTTCCAAGAGAGTTCGGGCAAGGCCCCATTCGAGATTCTCTATGGCAGAAAGTGTCGTACTCCTCTTAACTGGTCAGAGACTGGTGAACGCCAACTTCTTGGCAATGACTTGATCATAGAGTCTGAAGAAATGTGCAAAGTCATTCGTGAAAATCTCAAAGCCGCACAATCGCGCCAGAAGAGTTACTATGATAGCAAGCATCATGACTTGGCTTTCGAGATCAGAGACCATGTCTACCTCCGCGTCTCTCCAATGAAAGGTACTCGTCGCTTCGGTATCAAAGGGAAGCTTGCCCCTAGATACATGGGTCCTTTCAAGATCATTGGCAAAAGAGGCGATCTCGCCTATCAACTTGAGCTTCCATCCAACTTTGCAAACGTGCAAGACATGTTTCATGTGTCTCAGCTCCGCAAGTGTTTCAAGACTCCTGACAGCACCATCAACTTCGAAGAGATTGATCTCCAAGAAGACCTGTCTTATCATGAGCATCCCGTTGCTATTCTTGAAGAAACTGAGCGCAAGACTCGCAACAAGTCTATCAAATTCCTGAAAGTGAAGTGGTCGCATCATTCTGACCGTGAAGCCACCTCGGAACGCGAGGACCACCTCCGTTCCGAATATCCGGAGTTTTTCTAGTCCTAGATCTCGGGACGAGATCCTTTCGTAGTGGTGGAGTGTTGTAACGCCCCATATGTAACTTGCCATATTTGTATTCCAACTCTTGCCATTTTCGGCACTAAATTATGATATTCCCTCACGGTTGGGTTTTGTCTTCGTGTTTCTTTTGTGCTTGTCATGCATCTCATATCATGTCAACATGTGCATCGCATTTGCATACGTGTTCGTCTCATGCATCCGAGCATTTTCCCCGTTGTCCGTTTTGCATTCCGGCACTCCTATGTCCTCCGGCGTCTCCTTTTACCTCTTTTCGTGTGCGGGTGTTAAACGTTCTCGGATTGGACCGAGACTTGCCAAGCGACCTTGGTATACTACCGGTAGACCACCTGTCAAGTTTCGTGCCATTTGGACTTCGTTTGATACTCCAACGGTTAACCGAGGAACCGTAAAGGCCTCGTGTGTGTTGCAGCCCAACACCTCCCCAAAGTGGCCCAAAATCCACCTAAACCCCCTCCATCATCTCGGTCGTTCGATCACGATCGCGTGGCCGAAAATGGCACCTCATTTGGAGTCTCCTAGCTCCCTCTACCTATATATATGTGCACCTCTCCAAAATTTCCAGGCAAAAACCCTACCCTAACCTTCCCCTCTCTGCGCCGGACGTGTCCGTCTGCCGCCGGACACACCGCGCCGCCACCCGTGTCCAATCGCAGAGCGACACCTGTCGCCGTCCCGCCACCGACCGCACCGGCCGGCCAGGCCCGACGCCGGCCCCCGCGAGCCCGCTCCCGTGCGCCGCCCGCGCCCACCAGCCGCTACGTGCCTCCGCCGCCTGCACAGCGCCCCGCCACCCGAGCCTTCGCTGCCGACTCGCCGCGCCGCTCGACCACCGCCTCACCGCCCCGCCATCGCTGTTCACCGCCACCTCGCGCCCGGCGTCAAGATCCGGCCATCCAGGTTCCTCGTCGCCGGACCTCCTCTCCACCATCTCCGGCGGCCACCTCCTTTTCCGGCGAGATTCTGGCGGACCTCGTAAAGCATGCCTCAGATCCAGATCCAGAGAGGGTTGACTTTTATTTTCCTCTAATTCCCCAGTTTGCATTATTTTTAGGCAACTTCATCATGTCATATCTTTGCATCTGTAGCTCCGTTTTGGGCGTGTAGCATATAAAATTGTTCGTCTGGATGTGCACTTCATTTCATTCCATTGCACCATGTTCATTTGAGTTCATCTCGATGCCCAAAATGATGTTACAATAGTGCTATGTAATGTTAGTGTCTGTTTCTTAACAGATTATGGACATTTGTCATTTTTGCCATGTTTAATGTGTGCCTCCTATGAACTTGAGCCCTACATGTGTTTTGGGCTATGCCATACCATGTTTACAGGGGTGTATGCCATGTATTTTTGTGATCAGTGTGGTGACTAGCACAAGAATGCAAAGTAGCTCTCGTGATGTTGCTGATTTCAGGGACTTAGAATTCTTCTAAGTCATTTCCCTGATGATATTTTTATGTCATGTATTTTTGTTGCTACAGAGTGATCCATGCCTATTTTGAGCATGTTCAGTAAGGATGATTTTGAGATATTGTTATGCTCTATCCATCCATGTCTTTGTTTGGAATTATGGAGCAAGCTAGCATGACTCAATCGAGCTCTACTTTTACTATAAAATGTTCCTGGCAGATTGTTTACGTGTTAATCAATTTTGCCGAGGTTGGTGTAGTTGATCCATGCATGCTATGAGAGTGTTCTTGCCATGGTTAGCTACTTGAACATGTATTCTTGCTGGGTGTATGCTTAGTTTGTCATGCAATGCCTTGTGGTGAGTGCATCGAGGTCGCAAACATGCCTACGTAACTCTGTTTTTGCCATGTCCAGTTTTCTGCAAAGTCTGAATCTGTTAACGAAACTTGCTATGTTTACATGGTTGCCATTGTATTTTTTGATCCCTTTTGGCTTATGGTCAATAAAGGACTTTTGTTATATGCTTTGAGTAGTTTCATGCCATGCCTTGCTTTGCCATGATATATTCCTGTAGTATGTTGTTATCTTGCTCTAAACATTGCTTCCTGATGTTAAATCCTGACATGTTATTTTCACCAAGTCTGTGAACCTGATATCTTTTGCATTTTTGCCATGCTTGTTTGAACATGCTATTTTGTGATTTAGCCGTAGCTCAGTGTACATATTTTTCCAAGCATCTTCAGTGGATCACTTCCATGTGCTTTGTTGCTATGTTAGAGTGCAGTAGCTTATTTTTGTTGATGCATTTAGATGGCATCGTGTTGTTAATCGCAGGTTGGTGTCATTATTGTTTTGCTTGCCATTTGCAAACCGTGCATCCGATTCCGGTGATCTTTATATCGATTTCGACCGAAATCAACTCATCTTTCCAACAACACTCTTGGTTTTCCAAGTTGAGGCCTGGTTCAATATTCCCCTTCCGAAGCACGCATATGCATTGCATATCACATCCCGCATATCATGCCATGTTTTGGATCATGTTGCTTGCGCATTGCACCGTGGTTGATTGTGTCTCACTTTGCTTGTGTTCTTGCTTTGGGTAGAGCCGAGAGATGAGTACGTGATCGAGGAACTCGTTGAGTATGCTTACGAGGATCAAGCTTACGTCAACTCGGAGAACTTTTGAGGCAAGATGAGCATACCCTCGAAATCACTTCTATCTTTGCTTACTAGTTGCTCGCTCTTTTGCCGTGCCTGTTCTAGGATACCTACCACTTGCTTTATCATGCCTCCCATATTGCCATGTCTTACCTCTAACCCACCTTGTCCTAGCAAACCGTTGTTTGGCTATGTTACCGCTTTGCTCAGCCCTTCTTATAGCGTTGCTAGTTGCAGGTGAAGATTGGAGTTTGTTCCTTGTTGGAACATGCTTGTTGTTGGGATATCATTATTATATCTTGTTTACTTTAATGCATCTATATACTTGGTAAAGGGTGGAAGGCTCGGCCTTATGCCTGGTGTTTTGTTCCACTCTTGCCGCCCTAGTTTCCGTCATACCGGTGTTATGTTCCTTGATTTTGCGTTCTTTACACGGTTGGGTTATAATGGGAACCCCTTGACAGTTCGCCTTGAATAAAACTCCTCCAGCAAGGCCCAACCTTGGTTTTACCATTTGTCACCTAGCCTTTTTCCCTTGGATTCCGTGGACTCAAGGGTCATCTTTATTTTAAACCCCCAGGCTAGTGCTCCTCTGAGTGTTGGTCCAAACTAGAGACCCTTGCAGCGCCACCTCGGGGAAACTCGAGGGTTGGTTTTAGTTGTACAGATTGCTTATCCGGTGTGCCCTGAGAACGAGATATGTGCAGCTCCTATCGGGATTTGTCGGCACATTCGGGTGGCTTTGCTGGTTTAGTTTTACCATTGTCGAGATGTCTTGTAACCGGGATTCCGAGTCTGATCGGGTCGTCCTAGGAGGAGGAATATCCTTTGTTGACTGTGAGAGCTTGTGATGGGCTAAGTTGGGACACCCCTGCAGGGATTTGAACTTTCGAAAGCCATGCCCGCGGTTATGGGCAGATGGGAATTTGTTAATGTCCGGTTGTAGAAAACTTGAAACTTAACTTAATTAAAATGAATCAATAGCGTGTGTAGCCGTGATGGTCTCTTTTCGGCGGAGTCCGGGAAGAGAACACGGTCTCGAGTTATGCTTGAACGTAAGTAGTCTAGGATCACTTTTTGATCATAGATTCTCGACCATTCTTTGCCTTCTCTTCTCGCTCTCATTTGCGTATGTTAGCCACCATATATGTTAGTGCTTGCTGCAGCTCCACCTCATACCTTTTACCTACCCATAAGCTTAAATATTCTTGATCGCGAGGGTGTGAGATTGCTGAGTCCCCATGACTCACAGATTACTTACAAAAACAGATGTAGGTGCCGATGATACCATTCCAGGAGATACGACTGAGCTCAAGTGGGAGTTCGATGAGGAATCAGGACGATACTATGTTTCCTTTCTAGACGATTAGTAGTGGAGCCCAGTTGGGGAGATCGGGGATCTTATGCATTTGGGGTTGTCTTCATTTTGGTTCTGTAGTCGGACCTTGATTGTATCCGAATGATTGTAATGCTATATTTATGTATTGTTTGAAGTGGCAATTGTAAGCCAACTATGTACCTCTTTCTTATTCAGTACATGGGATGTGTAAAGATTACCCCTCTTGCGACATTGCCTACAATGCGGTTATGCCTCTAAGTCCTGCTCCGACACGTGGGAGATATAGCCGCATCGTGGGTGTTACAAGTGATGTCTTGAAGAAGTTGTCCATCTTACCCGCCAGGTTTCAGGAAGTCAAGCTTTCCTGTCTGAGAGCCGGGGCCGTAACTGCTTTGAGCCGCTCCAAAGCTTGTGTACCGGAGTTAGACCCGGCAGACGTAGCTAAGGGGTACCCCAATTTTAAGGAAGATGGAAGTCCCTTTGATCAAGAAGACTTTGCTGCCTATGTGAAAGAGATTCATCCTCATGCCACCATCATTACTGAAGAAAGCAATCTCACCAAGTATCAGCCGGGTTTTGATGCAGAAAATAAGAAGATGGCCACTCCTTCATATAAAGTGACTAACTTAATCCCGCCGGTTCGGCCGCACACTTTTGCCCCGGAAATTGACCCGTCTGGTCTGATTGATGATGAGGCTGAGTTCGTCGCCCTTCATGGCTTTGACTGGTCCAAACCCCATTTCCAGACGGTGGAGGAGGATGAACCGGCAAGGGATGAGTCACAACCATCCATTCAACCCGGCCAGGATTCATGTGCCGCCGCCAGTCTATCATCTGCTATGTGTGAGAGTAAAAAACAGTATTATCTTTTTTGGGCTCCAAGCGCCTTGTAATAGGCTAGCTTAAAACTTCATGTTCTGCTTATGCCATCGTGCATATTGTGTTTCGTACAACACTTTTGTCCGTCATATGAAGATATGCTTTACATCCCTTATAATATCAGTAGTTTTGAATCTGTTCCTGCATGCAATATAAAATTGTCCCGGCGGTTTATCGCCGGACGGGTCATAACGCCCAATACACAACCATGGAAACCAACATAACTGTATAATTAAGGGTGGATGCAAGCATAATTAAGGTTGTAAAACCTCTGATTGAAGAGACACAGATAAGCCTGTTATGAATTTTAACTTTGAAACACAACCGCAATATCATACCTGTGATCTTGAATTTGAACTGCCGATTTATGTGACCCGAACAGTAAGGGTGATAACCCAATCTTTAGAAGCCAACGCTTCCATATGTATGATGACTGTCATACACTAGCGATTTATCGTCAAAAACCAAGCCAAGTTAAATTGAAACCATACTTATACTTAGATGTAGACGAAAAGCCGCAGAATAAAAAACAAAGATCGTCTTTTAAAAACGCAAGTCAAATAAAAGAAAATTTTGGAGGCTTCTGATTCGAATACGATCAGTAAACCGGACCAAAGGGGTTATGCTAGGATTCGGATACGATCATGTAGCCCCTAGTGGCTTTGGCGTTGTGCTGATCAAGAGGGTACCGACAGCTATGTTCTCTTTGGTTTGAATACGACCTATGTTTGATCAGGAAGCCCCCAAATGACCTTGAGAATTTTTTAATGACTCTGATTCAAATACGATCAAAGTCGGACCCAAAAGGGGTTAAGCTATGATTCGAATACGATCAAGAAGCCCCCTAGTGAGTTTGGCATTGCACCAATCAAGAGGGTACCGACAGCTATCTTCTCTTTGGTTCGAATACGACCTATGTTTGAACAGGAAGCCCCCTAGTGATCATATGGTTTAACGGCTAGATTCGAATACGATCATGAGCCAGACCAAAGGGTTAAGCTAGATTTGAACACAATCAGCCCCCCAATTGGTCATTTTGAAATTATAATGATGAAGACATGTGATTATTGAGAATGAAAAGGACAGTGGTCCTGCTTTATTACTTATCATAATATATACAATGTCAAAGTATGTACATCATGAGAGCCGGTGGCTCAATTATAGTAAGGATGAAGATGAGCGATATTCCATGGCCGGTGGGTCTCTTCCTCCAACTTACGTGAGTCTTTGTGCTCTCAAACATCGATAAGGTAGTATGACCCGTTGTTCAAGTTCCCGCTGACCACAAAAGGTCCTTCCCAAGGTGGGGATAATTTGTGTGCATCAGTTTGATCCTGGATGAGCCGGAGCACTAAGTCACCTTCTTGAAAGGTTCTGGACTTAACTCGGCGGCTGTGATAACGACATAGGTCCTGTTGGTAAATCGCCGAGCCGGCTGCTGCTAAGTCACGCTCTTCATCTAACATGTCAAGTGCGTCCTGACGGGCTTGTTCATTATCAGCTTCAACGTAAGCCGCCACGTGGGGTGAGTCATGACGGATGTCACTAGGTAAGACTGCCTCTGCTCCATAAACCATGAAGAAAGGCGTATAACCCGTAGACCTGTTAGGGGTAGTATTGATGCTCCATATCACAGAGGGTAACTCGTCCACCCAACAACCCGGCATTCGTTGTAAAGGAACCATAAGCCGGGGCTTGAGACCTTTCAAGATTTCCTGATTGGCTCTTTCAGCTTGACCATTGGATTTGGGGTGAGCTACTGATGAAACATCAAGCCGGATATGCTCACGTTGGCAGAATTCCTCCATAGCACCCTTGGACAGATTAGTACCATTGTCAGTTATAATGCTGTGTGGAAAGCCAAAACGAAAGATCACCTTTTCATCAATTGAACCTCCGTGGCTACATCACACTTACTAACCGGCTCTGCCTCAACCCAATTTGTGAATTTGTCAACTGCCACCAAAAGGTGTGTCTTTTTATCTTTGGATCTTTTGAAAGGTCCAACCATGTCAAGCCCCCAGACTGCAAACGGCCAAGTAATTGGAATCATCTGCAATTCTTGAGCCAGCACGTGTGCCCGTCGTGAGATTTTTTGACAACCATCACACCTACTGACCAGATCCTCCGCATCAGCGTGAGCCGCCAGCCAATAAAAACCATGAAGGAAGGCTTTCGCTACAAGAGACTTTGAACCGGCATGATGGCCACAATCTCCTTCATTGATTTAGACCGCCGGGTTATATGTCTAGCCAAGGTCTCATCCTCAAGCAACTCGCCCCGGGTCATATAAGACAAATATGACACTGTCCAATCTGGGATGACGTGAAGAGCCGCCACCAATTGTGCTTCCGGGTCTGGAACAACCAAGTCTTCCTCTATAGGCAACTTGACAGAAGGGTTATGAAGAACATCTAAGAAAGTGTTAGGTGGCACCGGCTTACGCTGAGACCCCAGCCGGCTGAAAGCATCAGCCGCTTCATTCTTTCTGCGATCAATGTGTTCCACTTGGTAACCCTTGAAGTGTCCAGCAATGGCATCAACTTCACGGTGATAAGCTGCCATGAGAGGATCTTTGGAATCCCACTTGCCTGATACTTGTTGAGCCACCAAATCTGAGTCACTAGAGCACCTTACCTGGCTCAAGCTCATCTCCTTAGCCATCCGAAGACCATGGAGCAAGGCCCCATACTCAGGTGCATTGTTAGTACATGGAAACATCAACCGTAGCACATAACAAAATTTGTCACCTCAAGGGGAAGCGAAAACAACTCCAGCTCCCGAGCCCTCTAACTGCCTGGACCCATCAAAATGAATAGTCCAATATGTGTTGTCCGGCTTCTCTTCAGGCATCTGCAGCTCTGTCCAATCATTGATGAAGTCCACTAGTGCTTGAGATTTGATAGCAGTGTGTGGCACATACTTTAAACCATGAGGCCCAAGTTCAATGGCCCACTTGGCAACTTGTCCCATGGATTCTCTATTTTGAATGATATCTCCTAAAGGAGCAGAGCTAACCATAGTGATGTGATGACCCTGAAAGAATGCTTAAGCTTCCGGCTCGCCATGAACACCCCATAAACAAGTTTCTGCCAATGTGGATATCTCTGTTTGGACTCAATGAGAACCTCACTGACGTAGTAAACCGGCCATTGAACCGGATATTCCTTGCCAGGCTCTTTGCGCTCTACTACAATGGCCACACTGACAGCACGTGTGTTAGCAGCCACATATAACAATAATGGCTCCTTATCAATGGGAGTAGCAAGGACCGGCGGCTCAGCAAGCTGTCTCTTCATATCTTCAAAGGTAGTGTTAGCAGCATCACTCCAGACAAAATCATCTGTCTTCTTCATCATTTGATACAACGGTATTGCCTTCTGACCTAACCGGCTTATGAACCGGCTTAAAGCAGCAACACGACCCGCCAACCGCTGAACGTCATTGATGCACGCTGGCTTAGCCAAAGATGTAATTGCTTTGATTTTCTTCGGGTTAGCCTTGATGCCTCTGTTAGAAACCAAAAGACCCAAAAGCTTTCCCACTGGCACTCCAAAAACGCACTTGGCCGGGTTAAGCATCATCTTGTAGACCCGGAGGTTATCAAAGATTTCCTTCACATCATCTATCATGGTCTCTTTCTCTCTGGACTTCACCACTATATCATCCACATAAGCATGAACATTGCACCCAATCTGATTGTGAAGACAGTTCTGCACACATCGCTGATAAGTTGCCTAGGCACTCTTAAGCCCGAAAGGCATAAACACATAGCAGAAGGCTCCAAACAGAGTAATAAAAGCCGTCTTCTTCTGGTCCTTAACTGCCATCTTGATCTGATGATAACTAGAATAAGCATCCAAAAAGCTCAAACGCTCACAACCCTCCGTAGCATCAATGATTTGATCAATATGAGGGAGAGCGAAAGGATCAGCTGTACAGGCCTTGTTTAAGTCCATGTAATCCACACACATGCGCCAGGTGCTGTTCTTTCTAAGCACGAGCACCGGGTTGGCCAGCCACTCAGGATGAAACACTTCAATAATGAACCCGGCCGCCAAGAGCTAGGCCACTTCTTCACCAACTGCCTTGCGCCTCTCCTCATTGAACCGCCGAAGAAACTGCTTGACCGGCTTAAATTTTGGATCAATATTGAGAGTGTGCTTAGTGAGTTCTCTCGGTACACCCGGCATGTCAGAAGGTTTCCATGGAAAGATGTCCCGGTTCTCACAGATGAACTCGATGAGCGCACTTTCCTATTTGGGATCCAGATTAGCACTGATACTAAACTTCTTAGATGAGTCACCTGGAACAAAATCAACAAGCTTGGTGTCATCAGCCGACATAAACTTCAGGACCGACTCATGTTCTGTTGTTGGCTTTTTCAAAGACGTCATGTCCGCCGGGTCAACATTGTCTTTGTAAAACTTTAACTCCTCTGTTGCACAAATAGATTCAGCGTAAGCAGCATCACCTTCCTCACATTCCAAGGCTATCTTCCGACTCCCATGCACTGTGATGGTGCCCTTATGATCCGGCATCTTAAGCTGCAAATAAACATAACACGGCCGTGCCATGAACTTGGTATAAGCCGGTCTTCCAAACAGGGCGTGATACAAGCTCTTGATTTTAACCACCTCAAAAGTTAACTTCTCAGCCCTAGAATCATGCTCATCTCCAAAGGCTACTTCCAGTTCAATCTTGCCCACTGGGTACGCCGACTTACCGGGCACCACTCCATGGAAAACAGTGTTTGACATTTTAAGATTTTTGTCAGTCAACCCCATGCGACGGAAAGTCTCATAATAGAGGATGTTGATGCTACCGCCTCCGTCCATGAGTACTTTAGTCAATTTATATCCACCAACTTAAGGTGCCACCACCAAGGCCAGGTGACCCAGATTGTCAACCCGGGGGGTGATCTTCCCTACTCCATAGAATAGGCTGCTCGGACCATCTCAAATAACGAGAGACTGCCGGCTCAACAGCATTCACCGCCCTCTTATGAAGCTTCTGGTCCCGTCTGCACAAACTGGTGGTGAACACATGATACTGTCCACTATTCAACTGCTTTGGATTGCTCTAGTATCCAGATTGTTGCTGCTGACCTCCCTGGCCAGATTGCTGATTATAGCAACCTTAATTTCCTTGATAGCCTTGAAAATTAGAATTTGAACCGCCGCCCGGACCATGAAAACTGCCGCCACCTGAGCCGCCGCCCGGCCCATGATTGATATTGAACATGTTAGAGTTCTTGAAAGCCATCATGATCGTACAGTCGTTCCATAGGTGAGTGGCCGGTTTCTGCTGAGTACCGTGTCGTGGACAGGGCTCATTTAACAGCTGCTCAAGAGTGGGACTTGTCCCGCCGGACCGAGGAGGTGGCCTCCCCTTACGTCGTTGATTGTTGCCCTGTGCATTAGTGTTAGCCACAAACTCCGAGCTACCGTCAGCCTTACACTTATTATTGCCTCCTTGATTCGCCGGGTTATGCTGATGACCCTTGCCGTTCTTCTTCCCCTTCCCTATCTTCTCCTCGTCAAACTCGGGATCATTGGTACTATCAGAGTCGACATACTTGACTAGAGCCGCCATCAGTTGTCCATCTTATTAGATGAATGTATGCGGAAAACGGCAATTTTTCTCCAACATCAAGACTACAGAGCCAGCATCCATCTTATTAGATGAATGTATTATGGCTTTGACCCGGCGCACCCAATGGGTCATGGACTCACCTTCCTCTTGTTTACAATTAGTCAAATCCACAATTGACATGGGCTGCTTGCAGGTGTCTTTGAAATCCTGAATAATACGGGCTTTTAATTCTGCCCATGAACCAATGGAATTGGGTGTCAGACCCTTCAACCAGGTGCGGGCCGTTCCATCCAACATCATGGTGAAGTACTTGGCCATTGCCGCGTCACTGACCTCTAGTAGTTCCATGGCCATCTCATAGCTTTCAATCCACACCCCTGGCTGTAAATCGGCCGTGTAATTGGGCACCTTTCAAGGCCCCTTGAAATCCTTGGGCAAAGGCTCATTATGCAGAGCCGGTACCAAGCAAGGGATGGATAGAGGTCGTCGGATGAACCGGGAAAGACTATTGAGCCGCCCGCTGAGCCGCCTGCTCAGCTTCCTGTTGAGTCACCCGCTCAACCTCTTGGCGGATCCTGTCCTGGTCAACCAAGTTAAGAGCCCCATCACGTGCCGGGTCATGCCCGCACGGCTGGTCACGACGTTGAGCGTTGATTGAAATGGCTGCTGAATCTACGTGCCTGCTATAACTCGGGCTCCGGCTTGGACGAAGGGTTGAATGAATCCTGTCTCGACTATAAGAATATGCCTCCTGCTGCGCCATAGCCGTCTGAGGAAGTTCTCTGACCCTTCGGGTTTCAATCGCCGTTGGAGAGTCACCCTCCGCTAGGAGAGCCGCCAGTTGCGCCGCCGCAGCGATCATGTTCTCCAAAGGTTTAGAATAATGACCCGGTGGTGTTGGTACATAAGGAGGTGGAGCAGTATTCATACGAGGAGGTTCCATCACCCGTGGCTGAACCGGCGCCCCAGCCCTGGGCGTTGCCACCCGGTTTACCTCCGGCGGGTTACTAGGGCCTGCACCGGGTGTGCGGAAGAGGTTTCTAGGATCATAAGTCAGAGGCAGACGTGATTGAGACTTGTGGTGTCTTCTCCTCATGACCTCATTTGATGCGTTCAGATCCATCATAAGATGGGAAGCCTCTGATTGAATCTGCTGAGCTCGAGCATCCAAAGCCGCCCGCTCCACGGCCATCCTGACATCCTCCGCTGCTAGGTTTTCCTTGGCTTGTACTACCTCCTCACGTAACCATGCCACTTCTGCATCATGCTGAGCCTGATCCGCCGGGTTAACCACGACACTTAACAGGGCTGTCATCCTATCCATGAGATCCATCAGTACCTGAGCCGGCGGGCGCGCAGGGCCTCCTGCCCCGGCCGCCATCGACCCGGAGGTTATCGCTGCCGCAGCCGTAGAGTTTTGAACGGGCTGCGTGCCAGTCATGAAGATCCCTGCCCTGCTTGGCAGCTCAAAGGGGTCCGGAATACTGATGCCATTGGAACAGCCCGCAAGCCCACCATCTTGCACTTGATATAATGAATCCATCTCATCTATGGATGATCCACCGTCAGAGCAGCTGGCCGTCTCACCGCCAGACACAGATCCTTCAGAAAATTCTCCTCCATGGATGTAGCCCACGATGGCACGCTTCATGGCGGGCTGAGTTCGGGCGGGTCTCGCGTGCTAAGCCGTCTCAATGATGTCAGTGCAGATGTCCGGCTCAGGGCCTGGCACACCGATCTGGCCGATGAAGACGTGGATTCTGCCGAAGGGGGCCCGGTACCTGTAGTCAATTGAGCCGACGTCGGGGCCCCAGCCAACATCATCGATGTAGATCTTGCCGTGATGACTCTTGGTCATCCGGCCCACAATGTATCCCTTGAGCCCTTCGAAGTTGCCCTTCAAGAACTCAAATCCACCGTGCGCAGGCCCCAGGTGGGCGCCAACTGTCGTGGAACTGTCACGGCAGATGTCCTAGTGAAAGGACTTAATCGTGGAGCCATCGCAACTAGGAAGCTTAAAGGGGTTTAACGGGATAAAGGACACGAGGAATTATACTGGTTCGGCCCCTTGCGGTGAAGGTAAAGGCCTAGTCCAGTTTGAGGTGGTATTGCTAGGGTTTCGATGACCAGGGAGCTAATACGCTTTACCCGGCTCTCGATCTGTTGTCTCTTGCCCTATGCCACCGCCGGGTCGTCCCCTTATATACACGGGTTGACGCCTTGCGGCCTTCAGAGTCCTTGCCGACTCATACAACGTGTCTGGCTCGGTGACGTATCTTACATGCCTTACATTTCAAGTCTATTCATACATGGCGGTTTATACTTACGGGCCTTAAGCCACCTCTGGTCTTGGGCCTATCATAAGCCTGACTGTGAACCACCACCTTGTATACTCTTGGGCTTCATACAGGTGAACCGCAATTGTGGTTGACCTGGGCCCTCCTGGGCGGGTCATATCTAGTAGTCATATCCCCAACACAGCCCCTCCTAGGCGGGTCATACCTTATAGTTATATCCCCAACATTAGGCCCTAGGTTGACTTGAACTTGTTCATGTCAATCTTCAACACTTAGAAAAATCCTTCCTCCTCTTATTGTGAAGTATTGTAACCCGCCATGACGTCGCGTCCGAAAGTTGCGATAACCCAACATGATGTCATCTGCAATTAATGTTATATAGAATCCAAATCTTAATAAATCTCTTTCTTTACTAACTCTACGAAAATCGTGGCACCTGTGTCGACACATATCCATTTTACTGTTCCTCGATTCCCACGCCTACCATTTGTACTTCCAAGCCTATAAATAGGGCCACAGAGTCACCTTCCATTCTTCTCCCTTCCCTTCTCGCCTTCTTCCTCCTCGTGACACATCGACTCGCACGAGCTCCGCCGCCATCAACCTTCATCATCGACCTCAACTCCGGCCGCTGCATCACCCTGATCAGACCAGAAAACCGCGGTGCCACTCCGCTGCCCTGACAGCATCGGTAAGCCATCCCTTCTTTCGCCATAGATCTGCCATTAGGTTTCGTCGATGTTCGTCGCCGCCCTTCTTTCTCTTCGTTTTGATCCATGGATTAGATCCAAAAACCACAAGAATCTTGCGGGGTAGTAGTTTTAGCACATGTTTCTAATACTAGAATATATCTTCACCGCAACAGATCTCTTCTAGGGCTCCTCTGCTTTTCCACTGCCGCCTCTTTATATTTCAAATTTATTCCCTTTTCTGTACAGCGATAGATCCAAATTTATAGCCTCAATCCGTAGAATTTATTTGTCCTAATACTTAGCAAATTTTTACTCTTGCTAGATCTTGAGTGCCTTTAGTCATGGCGGCTTATTCTGCCGGTTTATCGTTACTTCATATATCATTTGCCCTTACTTAAACCGCCATTCTGAACATGCATTGCAATTGTTGACTTGTATCCCACCAATTAATTTGAGCCGGCAAATTATTTCTTGTCTTTAGGTTGTCCTTTCACCATGCCGCCCAAGACAATTACGACCTGTAATTGGGTTCCTTCCACCGTTACTGAGAGCACCTTGAAGGACTTTGTCACTGTTGGATATTTGCCAGATAAGAGTGTCATGCATTATCATGCTCCTGACCCGAGCGAAGAGAGACCTCAGCCAAAGGACGGTGAAGTTATCGTATTTACTGATCATATGAACCGGGGCTTCTCGCCAGTCGGCTCTAAGTTCTTTAGAGATATCCTGCACTTCTTCAAGCTCCATCTCCAAGACATTGGACCCAATTCCATATCAAACATCTGTAACTTCCAAGTATTTTGTGAGGTATACCTTCAAGAAGAGCCTAGTGTTGAGCTTTTCAGGGAATACTTCTACCTGAACTGGCAGAATGAGTTCACAAATGGGCCCAGCTTGGAACTTGGCGGGATTTCAATTCAACGCAGACGAGATGCCATCTTCCCTCAAGTAGCTCTGCCAAGCCATCCCAAGGACTGGAACCAAACATGGTTCTACTGCAAAGATATCTCATCGTCTGATGAAAATCCATTGTCAGGTTATCGTGCTGAGCGTCTCGACTCAAATTACCAACTCCCTGATAAACTTACCGCCACCGAATGCAAGAAACTTGTCCCTACAATCAGCAAAGTTCAAGCCTTGCTAGGAAGCGACTTAACTGGAGTCGACTTAATCCGCTGCTGGGTCGCATGGCGGATCATACCCTTAAACCGCCAATCCGGCTTGATGTGTACATATACCAAAGGAACAGATGATCCCTTACGCCATAGCTCTCTACGACTGACTGAAGAGGGCATCGTTGAGATGGCCACCATGCTTGTAAATAGCAAATATGAAGACTGCAGCAAATTGGGTTTGAATCCTTTCTGCAAGCTTAACTCGGCGCCGGAGGTAAATCTTGTGATTTCTTTTTCCTTCAGCACTTAAACATTGCATGAACTCCAATATGTTATCCTTCCATAGGCTAAATCCGATTTCTGGAAGGCCAAATATGACAATGATGCTGCCAAAAAGGCTAAAACTGCTGCGAGAGCCGCCAAAAAGACCATCAGGAGGTCTAGGAAGAAACCAAGCACCTCTGAATTGCTGAAGCTGGATGAAACCTCCGAGTCGGAGGTAGCCCTTGACTCTCTTGGCTTGTTTTTTAACAACTTTATTTACACTAACTATTGCCAGGATGACACGGGAGCCAGCCAAGCAGTCGAAGTAGAGGTAACTACTATTTCGACCGACTCAGAACCTTTACCAGGGTAGAAACTTCGGCGGGTAACCCGGAAAGCAAGGTTTTCACACCCCTTGGCTTATTTAGATCCTCATTTTCTCTTAAAACGATAGCAACATGAGAGCCGCCGCCAGACCCGGACCGGTGGAGGTGAAGATTTATCCTCCGGTTTACCAAACACTCCTCGAAAACACCAAAATGAGGTTCTTTTTAACCTTAACTCTTGTATTTACCGGCGAGTTACTTTCGTTAACCACTAAATTTAGATTCCATCTTTGCAGGAGATTTCCCGTTCCTCCTCTAGCGATTCATCATAGACTCAACTGTCGGCTTTCAAGACTGCCCCTGGGTAATAATAAGTATCTTTCTTCTGTACCTTTATATCTTTATCATTATACTGACTTGTCCAAATTCTTTTTAGCAGTCAAGCAAAACCCAACAAGAAAGCAAAGGCAACAAAGCCGGCCGAGGGTCCGAAAGCCATTGAAACGAACAGCCAACCATTGCACCAGAACATCCTAAACAGCCAGAAGATCCTGCTCTCAATGCTCATACTTGAAATACCTGAGCCGTCTGTTGACGAAACCACTATTGATCCATCAAGTATTGAACCGTCAAGCTCAGCTAACCCGCTAGAGACTCATGGTGATGACATTTTAATCACTGGCACCCGATTTACTGAACAGGGGAATCCAACTATACTAGCGAGACACTCTGCCAAACAAGAAGTCATGGAAAGATGGAAAGTGAGGTTTGATGTCTCCCACTATGCTCAACTGCGTACTAGTGAAGTATTATCTGGTTATGTCAGTCAAGTGCATTCCAGTCGTGACTTGGAGATTGAAATGGTTAAACAAATGCACCAGAAGTATGAGGTACATCATCCGGCTTATATATATCCTGCTAGCCCCCAAGTCTTGTGATTATCATAAACTTGAATAATCTGTAGACTTGAAATATTTACAAGCTTCTGTCCTAGATTCCCTCCAAGTCCGGTTTAAAAACTTAAACCAGATGCTGATGACAGCATAACTTTGCATTTGTAGTCCCCAAGGGTCGGTTTAATCAGTATGAATGAGCCAGTCCTATTAATCATTGTGTAAAAGAATAGAACTTAACTGCAGTGGCCCCATGAGTTGGCTGGGACTATCAACAGCACACCCGTCTCATCCTTAGGAAGAAACAAGCAATATGCATTATCCCCCAAGTGCCAAGTGTTGTTACTTGCAAAGCACTTGGGGCTTTTAGAAAGAGCCGATTCCTTTGAAAAATTGTGTTGACAGACATTAGCCCCCAAGTGCCAAGTGTTGTTGCTTGCAAAGCACTTGGGACTTGTATTGTTGTAATCCGCCATGAAACTTGACGAACTTATACTGTATGCGGGCTGCTACCACTAAATTGGAAACTCAACTATCCAAGGCCAAGACACGGCTGGCGGCTCAGGATACTGAGACCAAAACGGCTGAATCAAAATTTCAGTTTAGTGTGTCTGAAGCCAAAAAATTGAAGACCGGCTTTACTGCGGACAAAGAGGCTTGGGCTAAGGAAAAGACTACCCTGATTCAGGGTGCTGAGAAAGCAGAGGCAGCTCTTGAAGAAGTGACCACTGAACTCACCGGTTTAAAGAACTGTATGTCCCAGATGGTTGGTGCTATCTTTGGTGAGTCACCTTGTTATTTATCCAAAGGAAGTATTTGTCGTCATAATGTAAGCCGCCCCTTAACCAATTTGTTTACACTTTTTCAGGTCCCAGGTGCAGTAATCTGAGCCAAGACACACTGGTGAAGCTCAAGGCGGTTTATACGCTTGTTGAGCAATTGTACACTGGAGCTCAGCGGACTCTCGCTACTATCTTCCCAACAAATCAAGGACCGAATATGTTAAGTGATGTCTTGAATAAACTCTCGATCTTACCCACCAGGTTTCAGGAAATCAAACGGTCTTGTGCTAGAGCCGGAGTTGTAACAGCCTTGAGCCGTGCCAAAGCCTGGGTACCTGAACTAGACCCGGCAGACGTAGCTAGCGGGTATCCTAGTCTCAAGGAAGATAGAACCTCTTTTAACCAACAAGACTTTGCTGCCTATGTCAAAGGGATTCACCCACATGCAACAATTATTGCTGAAGAGACCAACCTCACCAAATATCAGCTGGGTTATGATGCAGATAATCAGAAGCCGACTCCTTCGTATAAAGTGATGGACTTAATTCCGCCCATTCATAAGCACACTTTCGCCCCTGATATTGATCCATCTGATCTGATTGACGACGAAGCTGAATTCATCGCCTTGCGTGGCTTTGACTGGTCCAAACCCAACTTCCAGATGGTGGAGGAGGAAGATGAACCGGCAAGGGATGAATCGCAACCTTCGAGTCAGCCAGGCCAAGATTCATGAACTGGGGCCGGTTTATCATCTGCTGATTGCGAGACTTAAAAACAATTATCCTTTTGGGCACCAAGCGCCTTGTAATAGGCTAGCTTTAAACTCTTATTTTGCTATGCCATCGTGCATATTTCGCTATTCATGATACAACTTATCTGCCATGCGAAGATATGCCATATATGCTTTATGATATTATCAATTTTGAATCTGTTCCTGCATACAACAGGTGAAAAGTGTCATGGCGGTTTACCGTTGGACGGGTTATAATGCCCCGATATAAACTATCATAATTTATAACCAAGGCTGGACTGAAGAAACACCGGATATTATCTCATACAGGCGACTTATAGTCAAAAGCCATGCCGGGTTAATATACACTGGTGATTTATAATCATAAAGCTTTATAAGTCTTATCAAATAAACCTCAACAAGAAAGAAACTATCGAATAAAAAACCAACGAGAAACGAGGCTTTTCATGGGCTGCTGGGCCGAAAAATGAGGCTTTTCATGGGCTGCCAGGCCACTAAGTTAAACCGTTTTACAAACCTTATAAGATGGACCTCACATTAACCAATCGTCGTTTTAACTTTGACAAGTTCAGGGTCTGCATAAGATTGACTTGTCAAACATTCGACAGGTCATTCCAGGATTACCTGGGCGGAGTGGCTTGCTTAAAAGGCAGGATAACCTGGGGTTTTAGGTGAATACACCTGGCTTCCAAGCCTGGCTTTTAAGCCTATTACAAGGGTTATACAAACTCTTTGTTCTTTAGAACAAAAAAGCCTCCAAGCATTAAAATCAAACGATCCTCTTTTCAAAATTCAAGAAGGACTCGAATATGAAAATAATGAAATCCCCAACTCTCTCAGTGGGTCCTTGAGTTGCGTAGAATTTCTAGGATCAACCAAAATGCAATAAAATATGATATGCAATGATGATCTAATGTATAACATTCCAAATTGAAAATTTGGGATGTTACAGTAAGCAGCTTCACCGAGGTCTTCCATTGAAAAATTCTTATTCAAATATCCTTTTATGCTATCCAGAAATTCTACATCATTTCCATTCAACAATATGTCATCCACATATAATATCACAAATGCTACAGAGCTCCCACTCACTTTCTTATGAATACAGGCTTCACCATAAGTCTGTATAATGCTTTGATCACCTTATCAAAGTGTATATTCCAACTCCGAGTTGCTTGCACCAGTCCATAGAAGGATCGCTGGAGTTTGCACACTTTGTCAACACCTTTAGGATCGACAAAACTTTTTGGTTGCATCATATACAACTCTTCTTTAAGAAATCCATTAAGGGATGTAGTTTTGACGTCCATTTGCCAGATTTCATAATCATAAAATATGACAATTGCTAACATGATTCAGACCGATTTAAGCATCGCTACGGGTGAGAAAATCTCATCGTAGTGAACCCCTTGAACTTGTCGAAAACCTTTTGCAACAAGTAACATTACCATCATTGTCAGTCTTCTTCTTGAAGATCCATTTATTCTCTATGGCTTGCCGATCATCGGGCAAGTCAACCAAAGTCCTTAATTTGTTCTCATACATGGATCCTATCTCAGATTTCATGGCCTCAAACCATTTTGTGGAATCTGGGCTCATCATCGCTTCCTCATAGTTCATAGGTTCGTCATGGTCTAGTAACATGACCTTCAGAACAGGATTACCTTACCACTCTGGTGCGGAACATGCTCTAGTTGACCTATGAGGTTTGGTAGTAACTTCATCCGAAGTTTCATGATCATTATCATTAGTTTCCTCTTTAATTGGTATAGGCATCACTGGAACTGATTTCTGCGATGAGCTACTTTCTAATTCGAGAGAAGGTACAATTACCTCATCAAGTTCTACTTTCTTCCCACTCACCTCTTTCGAGAGAAACTCCTTCTCTAGAAAGGATCCATTCTTAGCAACAAAGATCTTGCCTTCGGATCTATGATAGAAGGTGTACCCAATAGTTTCTTTTGGGTATCCTATGAAGACACACTTCTCCGATTTGGGTTCGAGCTTATCAGGCTGATGCTTTTCCACATAAGCATCGCAACCCCAAACTTTAAAAAATGACAGCTTAGGTTTCTTGCCTCACCACAGTTCATATAGTGTCGTCTCAACGGATTTAGATGGTGCCCTATTTAAAGTGAATGCAGTTGTCTCTGATGCATAACCCCAAAACTATAGTGATAAATCGGTAAGAGACATCACAGGTCACACCATATCTAATAAAGTACAGTTACGACGTTCGGACACACCATTACGATGTGATGTTCCAGGTGGCGTGAGTTGTGAAACTATTCCACATTGTTTTAAATGAAGGCCAAACTCATAACTCAAATATTCGCCTTCGTGATCAGATCATAGAAACTTTATTTTCTTGTTACGATGATTCTCCACTTCACTCTGAAATTCTTTGAACTTTTCAAATGTTTCAAACTTGTGTTTCATTAAGTAGATATACCCATATCTTCTCAAATCATCTGTGAAGGTTAGAAAATAACGATACCTTCCGCAAGCCTCAACACTCATCGGACCGCATACATCGGTATGTATTATTTCCAATAAGCCAGTGGCTCGGTCCATTGTTCCGGAGAATGGAGTCTTAGTCATCTAGCCCATGAGGCATGGTTCGCAAGCATCAAATGATTCATAATCAAGTGATTCCAAAATTTCATCCGCATGGAGTTTCTTCATGCGCTTTACACCAATATGACCTAAACGTCAGTGCCACAAATATGTTTCACTATCATCAACTTTGCATCTTTTGGCATCAATATTATGAATATGTGTATCACTATGATCGAGATTCAATAAACCATTCACATTGGGTGTATGACCATAGAAAGTTTTATTCATATAAACAGAACAACAATTATTCTCTGACTTAAATGAATAACCGTATTGCATTAAACATGATCTAATCATATTAATGCTCGACACAAACACGAAATAACATTTATTTAGGTTCAATTCTAATCCCGAAGGTAGAGGGAGTGTGGGATGGTGACTGTATCAACCTTGGAATTACTTCAACACACATCGTCACCTCGTCCTTATCTAGTCTCTGTTTATTTTGCAACTCTTGTTTCGAGTTACTATTCTTAGCAACTGAACCAGTATCAAATACCGAGGGGTTGCTATATACATGTTATTACATGTATATCAAATATACCTTTTTTCACTTTTCCATCCTTCTTCTCCGCCAAGTATCTAGGGCAGTTCCACTTCCAGTGACCATTTCCTTTGCAGTAGAAGCACTTAGTTTTAGGCTTGGGTCTAGCTTTGTTCTTCTTCATGGGAGTGGCAACTTTCTTTCCATTCCTTTTGAAGTTTCCCTTTCTTTCCCTTGCCCTTTTTCTTGAAACTAGTGGTCTTGTTAACCATCAACACGTGATGCTATTTCTTGATTTCTACCTTCGCTGATTTGAGCATTGCGAAGAGCTTGGGAATCGTTTTCGTCATCCCTTGCATATTATAGTTCATCATGAAGTTCTAGTAACTTGGTGATAGTGACTAGAGAACTCTATCAATCACTATCTTATCTGGAAGATTAACTCCCACTTTATTCAAGCGATTGTAGTACCCAGACATTCTGAGCACAGGCCCACTAGCTGAGCTATTCTCCTCCATCTTGTAGGCAAAGTACTTGTCAGAGGTCTCATACCTCTTAACATGGGCATGAGTCTAAAATATCATTTTCACCTCTTGGAACATCTCATATGCTCCATGGCGTTCAAAACATTTATGAAGTCCCGGTTCTTAGCCGTAAAGCATGGTGCACTAAACTATCATGTAGTCATCATACCAAGCTTGTCAAAACATTCATAACATCTGCATCTGCTCCTGGAATAGGTTTTTCACCTTGTGGTGCATCAAGGACATAATTCTTTTGTGCAGCAATGAGGATAATCCTCAGATTACAGACCCAGTCCGCATCATCGCTAATATCATCTTTCAACTTAGTTTTCTCTAGGAACATATCAAAAATAAAATAGGGGAGCTATACGCGAGCTATTGATCTACAACAGAGATATGCAAATGCTATCAAGACTAAGTTCGTGATAAATTAAGTTCAATTAATCATATTACTTATAAACTCCCACTTAAATAGACATCCCTCGAGTCATCTAAATGATCACATGATCTATATCAACTAAACCATGTCCGATCATCACGTGAGATGGAGTAGTTTTCAATTGTGAACATCTCTATGTTGATCATATCTACTATATGATCCACATTCGACCTTTCGGTCTCTAGTGTTCCAAGGCCATGTCTGTACATGTTAGGCTCGTCAAGTTTAAGCCGAGTATTCCACATGTGCAAAACTGTCTTGCACCCGTTGTATGTGAATATGGAGCTTATCACACCCGATCATCACATGGTGTCTCAGCACGACGAACTGTTGCAACGGTGCATACTCAGGGAGAACACTTATACCTTGAAATTTTAGTAAGGGATCATCTTATAATGCTACCGCCGTACTAAGCAAAATAAGATGCATAAAAGATAAACATCACATGCAATCAAAATATGTGACATGATATGGCCATCATCATCTTGTGCCTTTGATCTCCATCTCCAAAGCACCGTCATGATCTCCATCATCACTGGCTTGACACTTTGATCTCCATCGTAGCGTCATGGTCGTCTCACCAACTATTGCTTCTACAATTATCGCCAACTCATAGTGATAAAGTAAAGCAATTACATTGTGTTTGCATTTCATATAATAAAGCAACAACCATAAGGCTAATGCCAGTTGTCGATAACTTCTACAAAACATGATCATCTCATACAATAACGTATATCACATCATGTCTTGACCATATCACATCACAACATGCCCTGCAAAAACAATTTAGACGTCCTCTACTTTGTTGTTGCAATTTTTACGTGGCTGCTATGGGCTTCTTAGCAAGAACTGTACTTAACTATGGATCAAAACCACAATGGTGATTTATCAAGTTGGCTGTTTTAACCTTCAACAAGGACCACCTGCAGTCAAATTCGATTCAAATAAAGTTGGAGAAACAGACACCCTCCAGCCACCATTATGCAAAACTAGTTGCATGTCTGTCGGTGGAACCGGTCTCATGAACGTGGTCATGTAAGGTTGGTTCGGGGGCTTCATCCAACAATACCGCCGAATCAAAATAAGACATTGATGGTAATCAATATGATGATCACCGCCCATAACTCTTTGTGTTCTACTCGTGCATATCATCTATGCATAGACCTGGCTCGGATGCCACTGATGGGGAACGTAGAATGCAATTTCAAAAAAAAAATCCTACGCTCTCGGAAGATCTGTCTAGGAGATGCATAGCAACAAGAGGGGGAGAGTGTGTCCACGTACCCCTCGTAGACTGAAAGCGGAAGCGTTTGACAATGCGGTTGATGTAGTCGAAGTTCTTCTCGTTCCAACCGATCAAGCACCGAACGTACGGCACCTCCAAGTTTTGCAAACGTTCACCTTGATGATGTCCCTCAAACTCCTAATCCAGCAAAGTGTCAAGGGAGAGTTCCGTCAGCACGACGGCGTGGTGATGGGGATGGTGAAGTGATCCGCGCAGGGCTTCACTAAAGCACTACGGGAATAGGACCCGAGGCATAAACTGTGGAGGGGGGAGCCGCACATGGCTAACAGATATTGTTGTGTGTTCTAGGCACCCCCTCCCCAAGTATATATAGGTGGGAGGGAGGTAGGAGCAGCCATAGGAGGTGCCCAAGTAGGAGCAATCCTACTTGGAGTCCCTCCCAAGCCGCGCGCCCCCCTGCCATATATAACCGAGGTGGAAAGAAAGAGGGGGGGCGAGGGAAGGAAGTAGGAATCCCAATCCACACTTTACTTGCACTACAAAAAAATACACTTCCATGATGATACGTGTTTGTCACAGTAGGTCGCGTTTTTTGTCATGCATGTACATCCATGACAAATTTATGACAGAATCAAGATAGTCATACCTGTGCTGTCGTAGAAGTGTTCCATGACATTACCAAAATTATCATCACGGAAGTGTCCACTTCCATGACGATAAATCGCACGTCACAGAAGTGCTTTTGTCAAGGGTGATCGACACGTGGCATCCACCGTAATGGAACACCGTTAAGCTATCAGGTCGGGTTTTGGATCTGATAACCCGTTAACAGCCCCGACCAATGGGAAATTTCCACGTGTAAAATTCTTATTGGCCAGACGAAACACGTGTCAGCTCGTTAGTGGGTCAGATAGGCGCCTATGATACGTCGACACGTGGCACGACCCAACAGAGGCCCATTCCTGTGAAAAGGCCGGCCCGTTTGACTTAGTCAAAAGGTGGCAGGCCGGTCCATGGAAAGCCTGTTAACAGCATGTTCGCATATAGCCCATTTACAGCCCGCTAACCCAAGGCCCGTTACGCCCTATCCGAATTAGGCCCAGTAGCGTCATCTGGGCCATCCAATATGATTCCAGCCCGTTTTCACTTCTGGCCCATGTATGGCCCATGACATCTTTCAACCCATATGAGGCCCTATGTAACTTTTGGCCTATTAACGGCCTGTGGTGAAACTAGCCCGTAATGAACAGTGTATCACTTTACACCCATTAACGGCCCATGGTGAAACTGGCCTGTAATGAACAGTGTATCACTTTATACCCATTAATGGCCCATTATTTCGCTGGGCCGTTTCTAGCCCATGTTATCTTTCGGCCTTCTCAGAGCCCATTTATTCTTGGGCTCATTTCCAGCATTCGTTTACTTACGGCCCGTTACTGTCATTTTCTACTTGTGGGCCAAATTCAACCCGTGGTTACAATCGGCCCATTTGTGGTCCGTTAATACGTTGGGCCGTTTTCATAGCGTCATCAAATACGGCCTATTAACGATGGCCCATTACGGTCGGCCCATGAACATACGATTCCAACTCTAGCCCATTTACGGCCATAATGCAGCCTGTTATTGGCCCATGTTTGGCCAATCGATCATACGGCCCGTATAAGGCCCATTGATGATACGACCCGTAGAAGGCCCATTGTTTCTAAGGCCCGTAGAAGGCCTACTGTTTCTACGGCCCATAGAAGGCCCACTGTTTCTACGGCCCGTAGGAGGCCCAGTGTCACTACAGTAAATATTAGCCCATGGTTATAGTGGCCTAGTTTTAAAAAATAGGTTATTGCAGCCACTAGTTAACCGCGGAAAAAGAACTGCAATGACTACAAGCAAACAAATAAACAAGACAACAAGGAAATAAATAAGCAAGCAACTAACGCTAGGATATCACGGCTATTACACATATTACATCCACTGGGCATCAAAGTTCGCCACCAGTGCAAATATAGGGAACAAAGCAGCATATCATATACACTGGCCGTCAAAATTGGCCACCAGTGCAAATAAACGCGGCAGCAAAACAAGAGCATAACTGAAACAACTTTAGAAGAGCTCAAGAAACGTTATCCTGGGTATCCACCATGCTGGCAATAACCTTAGCAAGCTGATTAGCTTTGTCCTGTTTGGCGCTAAAATCCTCCAACGCTTGCTGTTGCACCAGAAAGTATGCATCTGAATGCTCCAGGGACTTCCGCAGTCCTTCCGCTTCTTGTCGCAGCACAGCTGATCGATGTCTTTCAGCTTGTAGTTGAGACTCAAGAAACGGAACTGATTCAGACAGTGAGTTTGAATAGCTTGTGCAAGCGGTAGTGGCCAGTAACTTCAACACTAAACCAAGACAAGATGTGTCACTATCCTGAACCTTATCCCCATTACTTCCTTTACCGTTGCTTAATAAGGCACTCTTCCCCAATATTCTGTCAGCATTCTAAAAGAAGAAACAAGCAGACACATAACAAGTTTAGCATGTACTAGTATATGAAACTCATTTTGGTGAACTAGTTCATTAGTAAGGTGGAAAGGATTAAACTACCAAGTCTTCTATTGCCAAGTACTAGTACATAATAAAAGCATAAAACAAACATATATATATATATATATATATGTCCTATGGTAGCAATGGAATCTTAAATTAGAACAATTGTTCTTCAGGTTTAGGCACTTGTTCTATATGAACAGAGTACAGTAAGACGCATAGAAAATGAGCTCATAGACCTTACCACATTCTTGGTTTGGGACCAGTACAGAACAAGGCGTTCCCAGTCATCGTCCAGTAAATGTGTCTCAGGAGAACGTAAGGGAATTTGATGAGTTTCTTTGCCGGTGAAGTACGTTTTCTTCAGGTAATTCTGATACTGCCACCAAGCATTCTTGAAGATAGCAGAGGTATTAGCACAGGTTACCTGATCCCTAGTTTCCAAATCGGTCCTTCTCTATAGAGAAAAATGGGAAAAATTTGCTGTATTATAACCATCATGGAGGTAGGATGTATGGGATGAAGCAAAGTAATTGCCATGAATAACATTACTTACACATAACTCCTGGACAAACACCTGCAACTGGCATTTTCCTTCATCTTCAGTATAATATTTCCAAGATGGGAAGATACGCACATACGATTTAACAATATCAAATGCGATAGATGCTAAACTACGACTAGCTGGTTGTGCTCCCTCCACAGGAATAGGCGTACTAACTGGTGGAGTTGGGGTTCGCCGTGATAGTACTGGCCCTTTGGGCACTGGAGCTGCCTTACTAACTGCTCTTGTTTGGGAGCTCTGTGGTGGAGATGGTGCTGTGTCAACAGGAACTGGGTTACTATCGGCTGGTGTTGGCGTTAGATTGGGTGAAGCTGGTTCTCTGTCCATCGTAGTAGGGGTACA
Organism: Triticum urartu; assembly: GCF_056163025.1. Lineage (NCBI taxonomy): Eukaryota > Viridiplantae > Streptophyta > Magnoliopsida > Poales > Poaceae > Triticum > Triticum urartu. Next base: position 90,172,788 of record NC_141873.1, read on the forward strand.
ATCTGCGAGAGTTTGGGTTATGTGTGGTAGGGCTGGTTCTTGTGCATGTACAACCGGGGTGCTATCTCCACCAAGAGGTAGCACTGTTTTATTTGAAGACCGTGTTTTTAGTCCGCTAGATATTGGCATCACCCGCTCCAATTCAAATGGCTGATAAACAGGAAACATAGTTGAATGTACAGACATTGTATGAGAGACAGATGCAATAGATAGTGTGGAAAAAAGAGGGCATGAAATAGTTGACATGTATATATGATGTCTATCTAAACTGGATAGCATAGCATAACATAATTCAAAGATATGATGAATAACTAAACATGATCGCATGACATAATTCACCTACATGTTATCTAAGTAATCAGGATCACATCATTTAATTCACATATGTGATTTATATGCTACACAGAGGGCATTCGATATGATGTCTGAACTAAGAACATGGTGTTGAATATTGTGTATATGATGTCTAAACTATGCAATGCAAGACACCATATGCATGATATGAGCAGTATAATTGTGCCAAGTTAGAGCATACACCTCAGTGGGGGAATAGGACTGGTCATCTGTCTCTGAATCCATCTCTGAAGAGCTATCGGGACCCAACAAGAGATCCGCTTCGACAGGTAGCACTGTCTGCTCTGAAGGCATTGTTTTCACTCCAGATTTTTCCATCTCCCACCCAAATGGCTGATTCACAGGAAGAGTAGTTTAATGTACAAACATTGTCGACAAATGGAAATGTAATGAAGAAAAGGATGGACAAGATATCATTAAAATATATGATGCCTGGTTAAACAGGATGGCATTGCACATTTCACATATATTATGGCTGGCTAAATGACATGAGACTGCATAATTCCCATATATGATATAGAAACTAAATAGGTGGCATTACAGAACATGTCTAAACTAAGCAGATGACATATATGATGTCAAAAGTAGGCACTTCAAGGCAACATATGCATGATATGACTAACATCATCATGCCAAGGTAGAGCAAACACCTTGGGGGTAAATAGGAGTGGTCAGCGGCGTCCGAATCCTCCTCAGAACAGATATCTTCCTCTGGATTACAATCTGGAGAGGGGTGGGGAGGGTTTGCCATTGAACCCACCATGGAGCGATGTCTGCATGACATTGTATTGCCGCGCAAAACTCTTCTCTTTTTCTCTAAATGTTCAGCATGACTGCGTACAATATCTGACATGCATACGAAAATAATATGGTGAGATTATGTAAGGAGAGAATGCAGAAATTTGGAGTGATGGTAACAACCAGTGGATCGATGTTTTTCTGTTGAACCAAAATAGCCCTAATGGATCTACGTGAATGTATAGTAATAAGTGATGCAACAAGTGTACAACCTCTTTGCCATAGCCGTGTCGACCTCAGCATCATTGGGTTGGTCGCTGAAGCAGTTGAGGCAGAGGTGTTGTCGGAGGTGTGGAGGAAGATATGAGGAATCTATAGACGGCGTCCAGGGCACTGCTCTATTGTGATGGATCGTTCTGTCGTTGGAGCAGCTCCGGTGAGTCGTAAGACGTCAAGGCTGAAGCAGCACAAGACAGACATCGTCAATCTCAAGTGGGATTCTAATAGCATCTCTAATAGATGATGTAAAATGGATGTAAAATTAACATCACCAAAAACCACCTGACTACAACAGATGAGGTAAAAACTGTTGACTCTGAACTTAACTGTCGAAACTGAAATTTACTGTGGAATCTGAATGCTACTGTCGAAACTGAACGCAATGGTAGCAGAGAGGCACTTGACATGTAGTTTAGGGAGGGCCTGCAGTTCATCTTCAACCTGCACCCCCCTGAGCCGCTAGCCACCACCGGCCGAACCGCCGGCCCCAGTGCCGCCTCGCCGCCTTGAAACAACTCACCACCGCCGCCCCGGCCAGCCCTCTAGGCCCCCCGCCCCACCCTGAACCCTAAGATAGATAGTGGGGTACCTCTCTGGCGAGCCCCCATCCCCGCTGCGGGTGGTTCTTCCTTGACTCCGGCGAGCCCTGTTGGAAATATGCCCTAGAGGCAATAATAAAAGCATTATTATTATATTTCCTTGTTCATGATAATTGTCTTTATTCATGCTATAATTGTGTTATCCAGAAATCGTAATACATGTGTGAATAACAGACACCAACATGTCCCTAGTAAGCCTCTAGTTGACTAGCTCGTTGATCAACAGATAGTCATGGTTTCCTGACTATGGACATTGGATGTCATTGATAACGAGATCACATCATTAGGAGAATGATGTGATGGACAAGACTCAATCCTAAACATAGCACAAGATCGTATAGTTCGTTTGCTAGAGTTTTCCAATATCAAGTATCTTTTCCTTAGACCATGAGATCGTGTAACTCCCGAATACCATAGGAGTGCTTTGGGTAAACCAAACGTCACAACGTAACTGGGTGACTATAAAGGTATACTACGGGTATCTCCAAAAGTGTCTGTTGGGTTGACATGGATCAAGACTGGGATTTGTCACTCCGTATGACGGAGAGGTATCACTGGGCCCACTCGGTAATGCATCATCATAATGAGCTCAAAGTGACCAAGTGTCTGGTCACGGGATCATGCATTACGGTACGAGTAAAGTGACTTGCCAGTAACGATATTGAACGAGGTATTGGGATACCGACGGTCGAATCTCGGGCAAGTAACATATCGATTGACAAAGGGAATTGTATACGGGGTTGCTTGAATCCTCGACATCGTGGTTCATCCGATGAGATCATCGTGGAGTATGTGGGAGCCAACATGGGTATCCAGATCCCGCTGTTGGTTATTGACCGGAGAGTCGTCTCGGTCATGTCTACATATCTCCCGAACCCGTAGGGTCTACACACTTAAGGTTCGGTGACGCTAGGGTTGTAGGGATATGTATATGCAGTAACCCGAATGTTGTTCGGAGTCCTGGATGAGATCCCGGACGTCACGAGGAGTTCCAGAATGGTCCGGAGGTAAAGAATTATATATAGGAAGTGCTATTTCGGCCATCGGGACAAGTTTCGGGGTTATCGGTATTGTACCGGGACCACCGGAAGGGTCCCGGGGGTCCACCGGGTGGGGCCACCTGTCCCGGGGGGCCACATGGGCTGTAGGGGGTGCGCCTTGGCCTACATGGGCCAAGGGCACCAGCCCCAAGAGGCCCATGCGCCTAGGGTTTCAAGGAGGAAGAGTCCTAGGAGGGGAAGGCACCTCCTAGGTGCCTTGGGGAGGAAGGATTCCTCCCCCTTGGCCGCACCCCCCTAGGAGATTGGATCTCCTAGGGCCGGCGCCCCCCCTTGGCCCTCCTATATATAGTGGGGGAAGGAGGGCTCTTCATCCATTCCTTTGGTTGCCTCCTTCTCCCTCTCCAACACCTCCTCCTCCTCCATAGTGCTTGGCGAAGCCCTGACGGAGTACTGCAGCTTCACCATCACCACGCCGTCGTGCTGCTGCTGGAGCCATCTTCCTCAACCTCTCCTTCCCTCTTGCTGGATCAAGAAGTAGGAGACGTTACGCTAACCGTACGTGTGTTGAACGCGGAGGTGCCGTCCGTTCGGTGCTAGGATCTTCGGTGATTCGAATCACGTCGAGTACGACTCCCTCATCCCCGTTCTTTGAACGCTTCTGCTCGCGATCTACAAGGTACGTAGATGCATCTAATCACTCGTTGCTAGATGAACTCCTAGATGGATCTTGGTGAAACCGTAGGAAAATTTTTGTTTTCTGCAACATTCCCCAACAGTGGCATCATGAGCTAGGTCTATGCGTAGTTCTTCTTGCGCGAGTAGAACACAATTTGTTGTGGGTGTAGATGTTGTCAACTTTCTTGCCGTTACTAGTCTTATCTTGCTTCAACGGTATTGTGGGATGAAGCGGCCCGGACCAACCTTACACGTACGCTTACGTGAGACCGGTTCCACCGACTAACATGCACAAGTTGCATAAGTTGGCTGGCGGGTGTCTGTCTCTCCTACTTTAGTTGGAGCGGATTCGATGAAAAGGGTCCTTATGAAGGGTAAATAGAAGTTGACAAATCACATTGTGGCTTTCACGTAGGTAAGAAAACGTTCTTGCTAGAACCCTACTTCAGCCACGTAAAACATGCAACAACAATTAGAGGACGTCTAACTTGTTTTTGCAGCAAGTGCTTTGTGATATGATATGGCCAAAGTTGTGATTAATGATGAATGATATATATGTGATGTATGAGATGTTCATGCTATTGTAATAGGAATCACGACTTGCATGTCGATGAGTATGACAACCGGCAGGAGCCATAGGAGTTGTCTTTATTTTTTGTATGACCTGCGTGTCATTGAGAAACACCATGTAAATTACTTTACTTTATTGCTAAACACGTTAGCCATAGTAGTAGAAGTAATAGTTGGCAAGCAACTTCATGGAGACACGATGATGGAGATCATGATGATGGAGATCATGGTGTCATGCCGGTGACAAGATGATCATGGAGCCCCAAGATGGAGATCAAAGGAGCTATGTGATATTGGCCATATCATGTCACTATTATTATTTGATTGCATTTGATGTTTATCATGTTTTGCATCTTGTTTACTTAGAACGACGGTAGTAAATAAGATGATCCCTCATAATAATTTCAAGAAGGTGTTCCCCCTAACTGTGCACTGTTGCGATAGTTCGTTGTTTCAATGCACCACGTGATGATCGGGTGTTTGATTCAAAACATTCAAATACAACGGGTGTAAGACAGATTTACACATGCAAACACTTAGGTTGACTTGACGAGCCTAGCATGTGTATAGACATGGCCTCAGAACACAGAAGACCGAAAGGTCGAGCATGAGTCGTATAGAAGATACGATCAACATGAAGATGTTCACCGACGTTGACTAGTCCGTCTCACGTGATGATCGGACACGGCCTAGTTGACTCGGATCATGTTATACTTAGATGACTAGAAGAGGGATGTCTATCTAAGTGGGAGTTCATTGTATAATTTGATTAGATGAACTTAATTATCATGAACTTAGTCTAAAATCTTTACAATATGTCTTGTAGATCAAATGGCCAACGTAGTCCTCAACTTCAACGCGTTCCTAGAGAAAACCAAGCTGAAAGACGATGGCAGCAACTATACGGACTGGGTCCGGAACCTGAGGATCATCCTCATAGCTGCCAAGAAAGATTATGTCCTACAAGCACCGCTGGGTGACGCACATGTTCTCCCTGCAGAACAAGACGTTATGAACGCTTGGCAGGCACGTACCGATGACTACTCCCTCGTTCAGTGCGGCATGCTTTACAGCCTAGAGTCGGGGCTCCAAAAGTGTTTTGAGAGACATGGAGCATATGAGATGTTCGAAGAGCTGAAAATGGTTTTCCAAGCTCATGCCCGGGTCGAGAGATATGAAGTCTCCGACAAATTCTTCAGCTGTAAGATGGAGGAAAATAGTTCTGTCAGTGAGCACATACTCACTATGTCTGGGTTACATAACCGCTTGACTCAGCTGGGAGTTAATCTCCCGGATGATGCGGTCATTGACAAAATCCTCCAGTCGCTTCCATTGAGCTACAAGAGCTTTGTGATGAACTTCAATATGCAGGGGATGGAAAAGACCATTCCTGAAGTATTTGCTATGCTGAAATCAGCAGAGGTAGAAGTCAAGAAGGAACATCAAGTGTTGATGGTCAATAAAACCACTAAGTTCAAGAAGGGCAAAGGTAAAAAGAACTTCAAGAAGGACGGCAAGGGAGTTGCCGCGCCCGGCAAGCAAGCTGCCGGCAAGAAGCCAAAGAATGGACCCAAGCCCGAGACTGAGTGCTTTTATTGCAAGGGAAGTGGTCACTGGAAGCGGAACTGCCCCAAATACTTAGCGGACAAGAAGGCCGGCAAAACAAAAGGTATATATGATATACATGTAATTGATGTGTACCTTACTAGTACCCGTAGTAGCTCCTGGGTATTTGATACCGGTGCAGTTGCTCACATTTGTAACTCAAAGCAGGGGCTGCGGAATAAGTGGAGACTGGCAAAGGACGAGGTGACGATGCACGTCAGGAATGGTTCCAAGGTCAATGTGATCGCCGTCGGCACGCTACCTCTATATTTACCTTCGGGATTAGTTTTAAACCTTAATAATTGTTATTTAGTGCCAGCTTTGAGCATGAACATTGTATCGGGATCTCGTTTAATTGGAGATGGCTACTCATTTAAATCCGAGAATAATGGTTGTTCTATTTATATGAGAGATATGTTTTATGGTCATGCTCCTATGGTGAATGGTTTATTCTTAATGAATCTCGAGCATAATGCTACACATATTCATAGTGTGAGTACCAAAAGATGTAAAGTTGATAATGATAGTCCCACATACTTGTGGCACTGCCGCCTTGGTCACATAGGTGTCAAACACATGAAGAAGCTCCATGCAGATGGACTTTTAGAGTCTCTTGATTACGAATCATTTGACACGTGCGAACCATGCCTCATGGGTAAGATGACCAAGACTCCGTTCTCAGGAACAATGGAGCGAGCAACCAACTTATTAGAAATCATACATACTGATGTGTGCGGTCCAATGAGTGTTGAGGCTCGCGGTGGCTATCGTTATATTCTCACACTCACTGATGATTTGAGTAGATATGGGTATATCTACTTAATGAAACACAAGTCTGAAACCTTTGAAAAGTTCAAGGAATTTCAGAGTGAGGTTGAGAATCAACGTGACAGGAAAATCAAGTTTCTACGATCAGATCGTGGAGGAGAATACTTGAGTCACGAATTTGGCACACACTTAAGAAAATGTGGAATAGTTTCACAACTCACGCCGCCTGGAACACCTCAACGTAATGGTGTGTCCGAACGTCGTAATCGCACTCTATTAGATATGGTACGATCTATGATGTCTCTTACCGATTTACCGCTATCTTTTTGGGGCTATGCTTTAGAGACTGCCGCATTCACTTTAAATAGGGCTCCGTCGAAATCCATTGAGACGACACCGTTTGAATTATGGTTTGGGAAGAAACCTAAGCTATCGTTTCTGAAAGTTTGGGGATGCGATGCTTATGTCAAGAAACTTCAACCTGAAAAGCTCGAACCCAAGTCGGAAAAATGCGTCTTCATAGGATACCCTAAAGAAACTGTTGGGTATACCTTCTACCTCAGATCCGAAGGCAAGATCTTTGTTGCCAAGAATGGATTCTTTCTAGAGAAAGAGTTTCTCTCGAAAGAAGTAAGTGGGAGGAAAGTAGAACTTGATGAAGTGTTACCTCTTGAACCGGAAAATGGTACAACTCAAGAAAATGTTCCTGAGGTGCCTGCACCAACTAGAGAGGAAGTTATTGATGATGATCAAGATACTTCTGATCAAGCTCCTACTGAAATTCGAAGGTCCACAAGGACACGTTCCGCACCAGAGTGGTACGGCAACCCTGTCTTGGAAATCATGTTGTTAGACAACGGTGAACCTTCGAACTATGAAGAAGCGATGGCGGGCCCGGATTCCGACAAATGGCAAGAAGCCATGAAATCCGAGATAGGATCCATGTATGAAAACGAAGTATGGACTTTGACTGACTTGCCCGTTGAGCGGCGAGCCATAGAAAATAAATGGATCTTTAAGAAGAAGACAGACGCGGATGGTAATGTGACCATCTATAAAGCTCGGCTTGTCGCTAAGGGTTATCGACAAGTTCAAGGGGTTGACTACGATGAGACTTTCTCACCGGTAGCGAAGCTGAAGTCCGTCTGAATCATGTTAGCAATTGCCGCATTTTATGATTATGAAATATGGCAGATGGACGTCAAAACTGCATTCCTTAATGGTTTCCTTAAGGAAGAATTGTATATGATACAGCCAGAAGGTTTTCTCGATCCTAAGAATGCTGACAAGGTGTGCAAGCTCCAACGCTCGATTTATGGGCTGGTGCAAGCATCTCGGAGTTGGAACATTCGCTTTGATGAGATGATCAAAGCGTTTGGGTTTACGCAGACTTATGGAGAAGCCTGCGTTTACAAGAAAGTGAGTGGGAGCTCTGTAGCATTTCTCATACTATATGTAGATGACATACTTTTGATGGGAAATGATATAGAACTCTTGGACAGCATAAAGGCCTACTTGAATAAGAGTTTTTCAATGAAGGACCTTGGAGAAGCTGCTTATATATTAGGCATCAAGATCTACAGAGATAGATCAAGACGCCTCATAGGTCTTTCACAAAGCACATACCTTGATAAGATATTGAAGAAGTTCAATATGGATCAGTCTAAGAAGGGGTTCTTGCCTGTGTTGCAAGGTGTGAAATTGAGCTCAGCTCAATGTCCGACCACGGCAGAAGATATAGAAGAGATGAGTGTCATCCCCTATGCCTCAGCCATAGGTTCTATTATGTATGCCATGCTGTGTACCAGACCTGATGTAAACCTTGCCGTAAGTTTGGTAGGAAGGTACCAAAGTAATCCCGGCAAGGAACACTGGACAGCGGTCAAGAATATCCTGAAGTACCTGAAAAGGACTAAGGAAATGTTTCTCGTTTATGGAGGTGACGAAGAGCTCATCGTAAAGGGTTACGTCGACGCTAGCTTCGACACAGATCTGGATGACTCTAAGTCACAGACCGGATACGTGTATATTTTGAATGGTGGGGCAGTAAGCTGGTGCAGTTGCAAGCAGAGCGTCGTGGCGGGATCTACATGTGAAGCGGAGTACATGGCAGCCTCGGAGGCAGCGCATGAAGCAATTTGGGTGAAGGAGTTCATCACCGACCTAGGAGTCATACCCAATGCGTCGGGGCCGATCAAGCTCTTTTGTGACAACACTGGAGCTATTGCTCTCGCCAAGGAGCCCAGGTTTCACAAGAAGACAAGGCACATCAAGCGTCGCTTCAACTCCATTCGTGAAAATGTTCAATATGGAGACATAGAGATTTGTAAAGTACATACGGACCTGAATGTAGCGGATCCGTTGACTAAACCTCTCCCTAGAGCAAAACATGATCAACACCAGAATTCCATGGGTGTTTGATTCATCACAATGTAACTAGATTATTGACTCTAGTGCAAGTGGGAGACTATTGGAAATATGCCCTAGAGGCAATAATAAAAGCATTATTATTATATTTCCTTGTTCATGATAATTGTCTTTATTCATGCTATAATTGTGTTATCCGGAAATCGTAATACATGTGTGAATAACAGACACCAACATGTCCCTAGTAAGCCTCTAGTTGACTAGCTCGTTGATCAACAGATAGTCATGGTTTCTTGACTATGGACATTGGATGTCATTGATAACGAGATCACATCATTAGGAGAATGATGTGATGGACAAGACCCAATCCTAAACATAGCACAAGATCGTATAGTTCGTTTGCTAGAGTTTTCCAATGTCAAGTATCTTTTCCTTAGACCATGAGATCGTGTAACTCCCGGATACCGTAGGAGTGCTTTGGGTATACCAAACGTCACAACGTAACTGGGTGACTATAAAGGTATACTACGGGTATCTCCGAAAGTGTCTGTTGGGTTGACATGGATCAAGACTGGGATTTGTCACTCCGTATGACGGAGAGGTATCACTGGGCCCACTCAGTAATGCATCATCATAATGAGCTCAAAGTGACCAAGTGTCTGGTCACGGGATCATGCATTACGGTACGAGTAAAGTGACTTGCCAGTAACGAGATTGAACGAGGTATTGGGATACCGACGATCGAATCTCGGGCAAGTAACATATCGATTGACAAAGGGAATTGTATACGGGGTTGCTTGAATCCTCGACATCGTGGTTCATCCGATGAGATCATCGTGGAGTATGTGGGAGCCAACATGGGTATCCAGATCCCGCTGTTGGCAATCAAAAATTATAGATACGTTGGAGACGTATCAAACAGCTCCGCCGGAGCCCTAGATTGGTTCCGCCAAGGTTCCGCCTTGTGGCGGCGGAGTTTTGTCCGAGAAGATGGCTTATGATTTTTTTCCCATCAAAAGACTTCATATAGTAGAATATGGCCACTGGAGGGCCACCTAGGGGCCCACGACGTAGGGGGGCGCGCCTAGGGGGTAGGTCGCGCCCCCACCCTCGTGGGCAGGGAGTGGCCTGATACGTCTCCAACGTATCTATAATTTTTGATTGCTCCATGCTATATTATCTACTGTTTTGGACTATATTGGACTTTATTTTCCACTTTTATATTATTTTTGGGACTAACCTATTAACCGGAGGCCCAGCCCAGAATTGCTGTTTTTTTTGCCTATTTCAGTGTTTCGAAGGAACAGAATATCAAACAGAGTCCAAACAGAAAAATCCTTTTTGGAACGTGATTTTCTTCTCGGATAAGACCCAGGAGACTTGGACCCTACTCCAAGAAGTACCGGAGGCGGTCACGAGGGTAGGGGGCGCCCCCCTACAGGGCGCGCCCCTGCCTCGTGGGCCCCTCGGTGCTCCACCGACGTACTCCTTCCTCCTATATATACCCACGTACCCCCAAACGATCAGAACAGGAGCCAAAAACCTAATTCCACCGCCGCAACTTTCTGTATCCACGAGATCCCATCTTGGGGCCTGTTCCGGAGCTCCGTCGGAGAGGGCCGTCATCATGGAGGGCTTCTACATCATCACAGCCTCTCCGATGAAGTGTGAGTAGTTTACCTCAGACCTTTGGGTCCATAGTTAGTAGCTAGATGGCTTCTTCTCTCTTTTTGGATCTCAATACAATGTTCTCCCCCTCTCTTGTGGAGATCTATTCGATGTAATCTTCTTCTTTTGCGGTGTGTTTGTTGAGACCGATGAATTGTGGGTTTATGATCAAGTCTATCTATGAACAATATTTGAATCTTCTCTGAATTCTTTTATGTATGATTGGTTATCTTTGCAAGTATCTTCGAATTATCCGTTTGGTTTGGCCAACTAGATTGGTAGTTCTTGCCATGGGAGAGGTGCTTAGCTTTGGGTTCGATCTTGCGGTGTTCTTTCCCAGTGACAGACGGGGCAACAAGACACGTATTGTATCGTTGCCATCGAGGATAACAAGATGGGGTTCATTTCATATTGCATGAATTTATCTCTCTACATCATGTCATCTTGCTTAAAGCGTTACTCTGTTTTTAACTTAATACTCTAGATGCATGTTGGATAGCGGTCGATGAGTGGAGTAATAGTAGTAGATGTAGAATCGTTTCGATCTACTTGTCACGGACGTGATGCCTATATACATGATCATGCCTAGATATTCTCATAACTATGCTCAATTCTGTCAATTGCTCAACAGTAATTTGTTCACCCACCGTAGAAAACTTATGCTCTCGAGAGAAGCCACTAGTGAAACCTATGGCCCCCGGGTCTATTCTCATCATATCAATCTCCATTAGTTTAATCTTGTTTTGTTTTTACTTTGCCTTTTACTTTTCACTTTGCATCTTTATATCAAAAATACCAAAAATATTATCTATCGGATCTCACTTCCGTAAGTGACCGTGAAGGGATTGACAACCCCTAATCGCGTTGATTGCGTTGAGCTCTTTGTGTTGTGTAGGTACGAGGGACTTGCGCGTGGCCTCCTACTGGATTGATACCTTGGTTCTCAAAAAATGAGGGAAATACTTACGCGACTCTGCTGCATCATCCTCTCCTCTTCGGGGAAAACCAACGCAAGCTCAAGAGGTAGCAAGAAGAATTTCTGGTGCCGTTCCAGGGGAGTCTACGCAAAAAGTCAACATACCAAGTACCCATCACAATCCCTATCTTCTGCATTACATTAGTTGCCATTTGCCTCTCGTTTTCCTCTCCCCCACTTCACCCTTGCCGTTTTATTCGCCCTCTCTTTCTCCTTCCCCTTCTCCTTCTCCGTTTGCCTTTTTCTCGCTTGCCTTTTGTTTGCTCGTGTGCTGGATTTCTTGTTTGTCGCGATGGCTCAAGATACTACCAAATTGTGTGACTTCACCAATACCAACAATAATGATTTTCTTAGCACTCCGATTGCTCCTCTTGCCAATACTGAATCTTGTGAAATCAATACTGCTTTGTTGAATCTTGTTATGAAAGATCAATTCGCCGGCCTTCCTAGTGAAGATGCCGCTACTCATCTGAATAGCTTCGTTGATTTATGTGATATGCAAAAGAAAAAATATGTCGATAATGATGTCGTTAAATTGAAGCTATTTCCTTTTTCGCTTAGAGATCGTGCTAAAGCTTGGTTTTCGTCCTTGCCTAAAAATAGTATTGATTCTTGGAACAAGTGCAAAGATGCTTTTATCTCTAACTATTTTCCTCCCGCTAAGATCATCTCTCTTAGAAACGATATTATGAATTTTAAGCAACTTGATCATGAACATGTTGCACAAGCTTGGGAGAGAATGAAATTAATGATACGTAATTGCCCTACTCATGGTTTAAATTTGTGGATGATTATACAAAATTTTTATGCCGGATTGAATTTTGCTTCTAGAAATATTTTAGATTCGGCCGCGGGAGGCACTTTTATGGAAATCACTTTAGGAGATGCTACTAAACTCCTAGATAATATTATGGTTAATTATTCTCAATGGCATACTGAAAGATCTTCTAATAAAAAAGAGCATGCGATAGAAGAAATCAATGTTTTGAGTGGAAAGATGGATGAACTTATGAAATTATTTGCTACTAAGAGTGTTTCTTCTGATCCTAATGATATGCCTTTGTCTACCTTGATTGAGAATAACAATGAATCTATGGATGTGAATTTTGTTGGTAGGAATAATTTTGGTAACAACGCTTATAGAGGGAATTTTAATCCTAGGCCTTATCCTAGTAATCCTTCTAATAATTATGGGAATTCCTACAATAGCTCTTATGGAAATTATAATAAGATGCCCTCTGATTTTGAATCTAATATTAAAGAATTTATTTCTTCGCAAAAGAATTTTAATGCTATGATTGAAGAAAAATTGCTTAAGATTGATGATTTGGCTAGGAACATTGATAGAATTGCTCTTGATGTTGATGCTTTGAAACTTAGATCTATTCCACCTAAGCATGATATTAATGAGTCTCTAAAAGCCATGAGAATTTCAATTGATGAGTGTAAAGAAAGAACCGCTAGGATGCGTGCTTCCAAAGATGCCTTTATTAAAGCGCGTTCTTCTAATACCTATGAAAATCAAGATGAAGATCTAAAAGTTATTGATGTGTCCCCTATCAAATCTTTGTTTTGCAATATGAATCTTGATGAAACTGAATATGATCTTCCTTTACCTAGAAGGCGTTCCAAAAATTCGGAGTATTTAGATCTTTATGATGAAATTGACGAAAGTGGGATTGAAAGAAATAAAAATTTAGATGTTGCTAAACCCACTATATTGGATTTCAAGGAATTTAATTATGAAAGTTGCTCTTTGATTGATTGTATTTCCTTGTTGCAATCCGTGCTAAATTCTCTGCATGCTTATAGTCAAAAGAAAGCCTTCACCGAACATATTATTGATGCCTTGATGCAATCTTATGAAGAAAAACTTGAGTTGAAAGTCTCTATTCCTAGAAAACTCTATGATGAGTGGGAAACAACTATCAAAATTAAAATTAAAGATCATGAGTTTTATGCTTTGTGTGATTTGGGTGCTAGTGTCTCCACTATCCCCAAAACTTTGTGTGATTTGCTAGATTTCCGCGATCTTGATGATTGCTCTCTAAACTTGCATCTTGCGGATTCCACTATTAAGAAACCTATGGGAAGAATTAATGATGTTCTTATTGTTGCAAATAGGAATTATGTGCCCGTAGATTTCATTGTTCTTGATATAGATTGCAATCCTTCTTGCCCTATTATTCTTGGTAGACCTTTCCTTAGAACGGTTGGTGCGATTATTGATATGAAGGAAGGGAATATTAGATTCCAATTTCCATTAAAAAAGGGCATGGAACACTTTCCAAGAAAGAAAATAAAATTACCATATGAAACCATCATGAGAGCCACTCATGGATTGCCTTCCAAAGATGGCAATACCTAGATCTATCCTCGCTTTTATGCCTAGCTAGGGGCGTTAAACGATAGCGCTTATTGGGAGGCAACCCAATTTTATTTTATTTTGTTTTCTGTGTTTTTCTTCTGTTAGGGAATAAATAACCCATCTACCCTCTGTTTGGATGTGGTTTTGTGTTTTAATTAGTGTTTGTGCCAAGCTAGACCTATTGGATCTTCTTGGATGATAGTTATTTGATCTTGCTGTAATTTCCAGAAACTTTGCGTTCAGTGCCCGAATTACTAAAAATCATCAGAACGTGATAAAATAATGATTCCAATTTCTGCTGATCAATAAACAAATTATCTAGGTCATCTAATTTTGGTAGATTTTTTGGAGTTCCAAAAGTTTGCGTTAGTTACAGATTACTGCAGACTGTTCTGTTTTTGACAGATTCTGTTTTTCGTGTGTTGTTTGCTTATTTTGATGAATCTATGGTTAGTAAAATAGTTTATAATCCATAGAGAAGTTGGAATATAGTAGGTTTAACACCAAAATAAATAAAGAATGAGTTCATTACAGTACCTTGAAGTGGTTTTATGTTTTCTTTCTCTAACGGAGCTCACGAGATTTCTATTGAGTTTTGTGTTGTGAAGTTTTCAAGTTTTGGGTGAGTTCTTTTGATGGATTATGGAACAAGGAGTGGCAAGAGCCTAAGCTTGGGGATGCCCATGGCACCCCCAAGATAATCCAAGGACACCAAAAATTCAAAGCTTGGGGATGCCCCGGAAGGCATCCCCTCTTTCGTCCACTTCCATCGGTAATTTACTTGGAGCTACATTTTTATTCACCAACATGATATGTGTTTTGCTTGGAACGTCTTGTATTATTTGTGTATTTGTTTGTTAGTGTGCCACAATCATCCTTACCGTACACACCTTTTGAGAGAGTCATCTATGAATTAAAATTTGATAGAATACTCTATGTGCTTCACTTATATCTTTTGAGCTATGTAGTTTTGCTCTATGTGCTTCACTTATATCTTTTGAGCGTTGAAATTTTGCTCTATGTGCTTCACTTAGATCTTTTAGAGCACGGTGGTGGTTTGTTTTAAAGAAACTATGATCTCTGATGCTTCACTTAAATTATTTTGAGAGTCGTAATAGCATGGTAATTTGCTTAATAATAACTTGCTTGGTATTCAAGATTTGTGAAACTTTCTTTTGAGTGCGTTGAATACTAAGAAAAGTTGGATGATTGATAATTGTTTTGAGATATGGAGGTAGTAATATCAAAGTCATGCTAGTAGAGTAATTGTGAATTTAAGAAGTGCTTGAGTTAAAGTTTGCAAGTCCCGTAGCATGCACGTATGGTTAACATTATGCAGCAAATTTGAAACATGAGGTGTTATTTGATTGTCCTCCTTATGAGTGGCGGTCGGGGATGAGCGATGGTCTTTTCCTACCAATCTATCCCCCTAGGAGCATGCGCGTAATACTTTGGTTTTTGATGGCTTGTAGATTTTTGCAATAAGTATATGAGTTCTTTATGACTAATGTTGAGTCCATGGATTATACGCACTCTCACCCTTCCATCATTGCTAGCCTCTACGGTACCGTGCATTGCCCTTTCTCACATTGAGAGTTGGTGCAAACTTCGCCGGTGCATCCAAACCCCGTGATATGATACGCTCTTTCACACATAAACCTCCTTATATCTTCCTCAAAACAGCCACCATACCTACCTATTATGGCATTTCCATAGCCATTCCGAGATATATTGCCATGCAACTTTCCACCATCCAGTTTATCATGACACATTCATCATTGTCATATTGCTTAGCATGATCATGTAGTTGACATAGTATTTGTGGCAAAGCCACCGTTCATAATTTTTACTTGTCAATCTTGATTCATTGCATATCCTGGTACACCGCCGGAGGCATTCATATAGAGTCATACTTTGTTCTAGTATCGAGTTGTAATCATTGAGTTGTAAATAAATAGAAGTGTGATGATCATCATTCAATAGAGCATTGTCCCAAAAAAAGAGAAAGGCCAAAGAAAAAAAAAGAAGGCCCAAAAAACACAAAAGGGGAATGTTACTATCCTTTTTTCCGCACTTGTGCTTCAAAGTAGCACCAGGATATAGCGAGTCTCATATATTGTGCTTCAAAGTAGCACCATGTTCTTCATATAGAGAGTCTATTGAGTTATCACTTTCATATACTAGTGGGAATTTTTCATTGTATAACTTGGCTTGTATATTCCAACAATGGGCCTCCTCAAGTGCCCTAGGTCTTCATGAGCAAGTAAGTTGGATGCACACCCACTTAGTTTCTTTTGTTGAGCTTTCATACATCTATAGTTCTAGTGCATCCGTTGCATGGCAATCCCTACTCCTCACGTTAACATCAATCGATGGGCATCTCCCTAGCCCATTGATTAGCCTCGTTGATGTGGGACTTTCTCCTCTTTTTTTCTTCTCCACACAACCCCCATCATTATATTTTATTCCACCCATAGTGCTATATCCATGGCTCACGCTCATGTATTGCGTGAAAGTTTATGAGTTTGAAATTATTAAGGTATGAAACAATTGCTTGGCTTGTCATCGGGGTTGTGCATGATGAGAGCATTCTTGTATGACGAAAATGGAGCATGACTAAACTATATGATTTTGTAGGGATGAACTTTCTTTGGCCATGTTACTATGAGAAAACATAATTGCTTTGTTAGTTTGCTTGAAGTGTTATTATTCTTTATGTCAATATGAACTTTTGTCTTGAATCTTTCTAATCTGAATATTCATACCATAATTAAGAAATTTTGCATTGAAATTATGCCAAGTAGCACTCCGCATAAAAAATTCTCTTTTTATCATTTACCTACTTGAGGACGAGCAAGAATTAAGCTTGGGGATGCCTGATACGTCTCCAACGTATCTATAATTTTTGATTGCTCCATGCTATATTATCTACTGTTTTGGACTATATTGGGCTTTATTTTCCACTTTTATATTATTTTTGGGACTAACCTATTAACCGGAGGCCCAGCCCAGAATTGCTGTTTTTTTGCCTATTTCAGTGTTTCGAAGAAACAGAATATCAAACGGAGTCCAAACAGAAAAATCCTTTTTGGAACGTGATTTTCTTCTCGGATAAGACCCAGGAGACTTGGGTCCTAGTCCAAGAAGTACCGGAGGCGGTCACGAGGGTAGGGGCACCCCCCCTACAGGGCGTGCCCCCTGCCTCGTGGGCCACTCGGTGCTCCACCGACGTACTCCTTCCTCCTATATATACTCACGTACCCCCAAACGATCAGAACAGGAGCCAAAAACCTAATTCCACCGCCGCAACTTTCTGTATCCACGAGATCCCATCTTGGGGCCTCTTCTGGAGCTCCGCCGGAGAGGGCCGTCATCACGGAGGGCTTCTACACCATCACAGCCTCTCCGATGAAGTGTGAGTAGTTTACCTCAGACCTTCGGGTCCATAGTTAGTAGCTAGATGGCTTCTTCTCTCTTTTTGGATCTCAATACAATGTTCTCCCCTCTCTTGTGGAGATCTATTCGATGTAATCTTCTTCTTTTGCGGTGTGTTTGTTGAGACCAATGAATTGTGGGTTTATGATCAAGTCTATCTATGAACAATATTTGAATCTTCTCTGAATTCTTTTATATATGATTAGTTATCTTTGCAAGTATCTTCGAATTATCCGTTTGGTTTGGCCAACTAGATTGGTAGTTCTTGCCATGGGAGAAGTGCTTAGCTTTGGGTTCGATCTTGCGGTGTTCTTTCCCAGTGACAGAAGGGGCAACAAGACACGTATTGTATCGTTGCCATCGAGGATAACAAGATGGGTTTATTTCATATTGCATGAATTTATCTCTCTACATCATGTCATCTTGCTTAAAGCGTTACTTTGTTTTTAACTTAATACTCTAGATGCATGCTGGATAGCGGTCGATGAGTGGAGTAATAGTAGTAGATGCAGAATCGCTTCAATCTACTTGTCACGGACGTGATGCCTATATACATGATCATGCCTAGATATTCTCATAACTATGCTCAATTCTGTCAATTGCTCAACAGTAATTTGTTCACCCACCGTAGAAAACTTATGCTCTCGAGAGAATACACTAGTGAAACCTATGGCCCCCGGGTCTATTCTCATCATATCAATCTCCATCACTTTAATCTTGTTTTGTTTTTACTTTGCCTTTTACTTTTCACTTTGCATCTTTATATCAAAAATACCAAAAATATTATCTATCGGCTCTCACTTTCGTAAGTGACCATGAAGGGATTGACAACCCCTAATCGCGTTGGTTGCGTTGAGCTCTTTGTGTTGTGTAGGTACGAGGGACTTGCGCGTGGCCTCCTACTGGATTGATACCTTGGTTCTTAAAAACTGAGGGAAATACTTACGCTACTCTGCTGCATCATCTTCTCCTCTTCGGGGAAAACCAACGCAAGCTCAAGAGGTAGCATGGCCCCCCCGGTGAACTTCTTGTGTTGGGTATTTTTATATATTCTGAAAACGTCTTCCATGAAGTTTCAGGACTTTTGGAGCTGTGTAGAATAGGTCTCCAATATTTGCTCCTTTTCCAGCCCAGAATCCTAGCTGCTGGCATTCTCCCTCTTTATGTAAACCTTGTAAAATAAGAGAGAATAGGCATAAGTATTGTGACATAATGTGTAATGACAACCCATAATGCAATAAATAACGATATAAAAGCATGATGCAAAATGGACGTATCAGACATCACTTTTTTTATATGTGCAGGGAGTGTGTGGCAGCATCCAAAAAAGGAAAAAAAATGCTTGATCTCAATGAGTTGCCTCCTGATCTTAATGAGATTCCTCATGATATGGATCAATAGCAACCTAGCAACCTAGCAACCAACAAGGAAATTGGACAGAAAATGTGCGATCTGTTTACTACACGCAGGCAAGTCGTGGTGGTAACCCTATGGGGCATGACAATGTGGCAGGCCAGTCATCAACCCGTGGTGCCCCAGTAGTGGTGTCTTTGCAGTCAGAGAGCCATACTCTTGATGACACGGGAACCGCGGCAAACGTTCCTGGTCCAACTAGGACTGAGCTAGGAGTTGGGGCTGTTGACGGAGCTGTGCAAGGAGAAGAAGGAGAGGATGAGGCTGGTTCTCAACCTATGGAACCCTATGTTGGCATGAGGTTTGATAGCCTTCAAATTGCTAAGGATCACTACAACAACTATGCACTACGGATGGGTTTCTCTGTCAAGATGAACACCTCTAGGCAGACACCCTACACAAATGTATTGGTAAAACAACAGTTTTGCTGCAAGTTCAAGAAGCCCAAAGCTGATGATGGAGGAGCTGAGGCTCCTCCTATCCTGGACCCTATTCCAGATCCAAAAACTGTTGATAGTGATGAGGAAATGGAAGATGAACCTCCAATCTTTGCTGAAGAGGAGGCTGGTCCTAGTAAGAAGAAGAAGAAACGGAAACGCGAGACAATAAAACAGACTCAATGCAAGACGAAAATGTTGGTGAAGCTGGTAGATGGGCGATGGGAGGTGACACACTTTGTTCGTGACCACAATCATCCGCTAGTGAACAAGCCTTCGTTGTCCAAATATTTGAGATCCCACCAAGGCATCTCACCTAATGAAAAGGAGTTTCTACGCATCTTGTATAACTGCAACTTGACTACAGGTGTGGTGTTTCTATATCCCTTAAAGAATTAAGTTTCCCACTAGGCGGTCCAGTGTGCAACTGTTATGGTACTACTGTGCAACTGAAATGACTTAACTGTGCAACTGGTGTGAAACTTCCCATGCTGTTTGTATATCACTTTTGGTGCTTGTTGTGCAACTAGATTGCCTTCACTGTGCAACTACACAATGTCCTGTATGCAAAAGGTGCAAAGTGTTTTTAAAAAGGTGCAGCTAGGTGTCCATTTCCTGCAATTATCTTCTGTGCCAACACATGTCCTATTACTGTGCGGCTGGATGTGCGCGTTTGTGCAACTAAAAAAAGGATATATTATTTGTTTTTGTATTATGCAGGACATATGATGCATATAATGGCAGAGTTCTATGGATCTGAAATGGTGGTGTCGTTCGGACCAAAGGCAGTAACAAAATGTGTGTACAAGTTTCCATAGAGATGACACAAAGGAGGGTGACATGATTGAGACAATTGCGCACTTCAAGGATATACAGAAAACCGATCCAGACTTCTTCTATAAGGTAAAATATGATGAAGAGGACATAGTTGTGAACATATTTTGGGTGGATGGCTTAGCTCGAAAATCTTAAGCTGAGGCGTACCACGATTGCATATCATTTGACACTACCTACATGACCAACATGTATAATATGCCGTTCACACCCTTCATTGGAATAAACCGACATGGCCAATCTTTCATGCTCGGTTGCGCGTTTGTGAGGCAGGAGTTGGCATCAAGGTTTGATTGGGTCTTCCAAACATTCCTAGAGGCTATGGGTGGCAAACCTCCTGACAACTTCATAACCGATCAAGATGGTGCAATGAGGCAGTCAATACAGAGCATCTTTCCAACCACCGTGCATCGATGTTGTCGATGGCACATCATGAAGAAGGCCCAGGAAAAAGTTGGTTGGCTGTTGTGCCGGAATCCAGGGCTCTCTAATGATTTCAACTACTGTGTTGACTTCAGCTTCACTCCAGACGAGTTTGAACAGAATTGGGCTAGGTTAATGATGAAGTACGAGGCTATGACACACACACACACACACACACTTTGAGAAGTTGTACGAATACAGGTCAACTTGGGTGACGTGCTACTTCAAACACAGGTTCTTCCCCTTCCTGCAGTCTACACATCATAGTGAGGGATTCAACGCCGTCCTAAAAAGATATGTGAATCCACACAACTCGATGCTGAACTTCGTCAAGCAATATGAAAAAATTCGGAACCACATCCTTGCCAAGGAAGGCTGCAATGATTACAGGACAGAATACCTTGAGATTGAGCTGTGGTCCAACTTCCCAATAGAGAATCAAGCTTACAAAACCTACACTAGGGACCTTTACTGCAAGTTTAGAGAAGAGTTTGAGCTGATTGGACGTTATAATGCATTCCAAGTTGGTGCTGATATATTTGAGCTCAGACCGAACCAGGAATTTGTTGCTAAATATGGTTCTCGAAACTACTTGGTGCAGGCAAGGGTGGAGGAGGATTCCTATTTGTGTGAGTGTTGTAAAATGGACAAGGACGGCATCCTCTGTTGCCACATCCTCAAGGTGTTCAGCCATATTGGAGTTGATGTCATACCGAAAAGGTACCTGCTAAGACGGTGGACACCTACTGCTGTAACTAGTGCGCCAGGGACTGGTTATGAGCAACCGGATGAAATGCCTCAATCAAAGAAGCAGATAAGGGAGAGGAACATGATATACGATTTTCGGAAACTAGCAAAGTTTGCGAGTGGTTCTGATCAGCACAAGCTATTGTATACAAGCATATGCGCACAGCACGTACCGAGATCGGCCACCTGAACAAGTCCAAGAAAAAGAAAAAACCGACTACTGCCACGGGGCCATCAGATGATGGCAACCCTTGAGGACCACCTCCACCTCCAGGCCCTATACGGCATGGTGCTCCACCTCCTCCCCCGCCTGTCCCAACAAGTAGTGCCCCGCGTGCTCCTCCCAATGACCCTACAGGGAGTACTCACGGGCCTCATCATCTAGGTAATTACCTGCCCAACACCCCCATCTAACTAGGTGTGTGATTTCAGTTGCACACATCATGGTGCCTAGTTGCACAAATCATGCTACCCAGTTGCGCACCAAGATAAAACAACTAACTGGGTTTTCCTGTTCTGGCTATAGTTGATGGCAACCCTCGAGGACCTCCTCCACCTCCAGGCCCTACACAGCATGGTCCTCCACCTCCTTCCCTGACTGGCCCAACAAGCAGTGCCCCGCATGCTCCTCCCAATGGCACTACAGGGAGTACTCAAAGGGCTCGTCGTCCAGGTAATTACCTGCCCCAACTCCCCAAGCAAGTGTGTGTGTGTGATTTCAGTTGCGCACATCATGGTGCCCAGTTGCTCAGAACAGGCTACCCAGTTGCGCGCGCTCTGTTAGTTCAAGCATCAAGACAAACAAACAAACTTGCTTTTTCCTGTTCTGGCTATAGGTGATTACCAACCAAGTGGCATGACGGGTCGTGCTACTATAGGTTTTCTTTTTAACTTAATTTGCACACAACAACCAATTAGTTGCACAGAATAAGCTGTGTGGTTGTAGAGAAAATCAGTCATGGTTGTGTGAAAAAACTAAATTTTTTATATGATTATTCCACAGGTGATCAAACACAAGCTTGTTATGGTCCTTCCAAGTTGGAGGCTCCATCCCCAGCACAAGCCTATGATGATTTTGTGCCTAGGGATCCTCCAAGGTCTACTACAAAGGGTAGGGTGAAGATTCGACGGTACAAATCAGTGTTGGAGTTACACCCAAAGAAGAAAAACAAATGCAGCCACTGCCAATCTACAGAGCACACTGCTGGTGTGTGTCCACTCAGGATGCTGTGATTCTATTGTATCGTTTGTATCAAAAAGGGAAAAAAGGAAAAGAATGATGGTTTTTGAGCAATTTAGGGGGCAAAAAGTGGACATACAACAACTATGCTTTCTCCTCTCTAAGTTGTTTTCCTTGAATTAGTTAATGCACTGTGTAAAAATGGTTGCTATTTGTGCCTTTGTTGGAAAATCATTTAAATATTTACTTGTCGAACAATTGTATGCCCAGTCCTTGTAATGTGTGAACAAAAAGTGATGACATTTAGTTGCAAAAGAAATACTACTAGTATGCAACTACAAAATGTTTATAAAAATTGTGCAAACCTGTAAGGCATAAAAAATGGCAAAAGAACAAAAAAGTGTACTGACCTAGTACTTTTCTAATCTCAGCACCTTCCTCCATGGGGCAGAGTTGTGCGGGCTCGTGACCTAATCATATGCCAGCTTCTTCCTGAGGTTGAGATCTTCCTTGGGATCATAGTTGGGTAGTAGGCTCCCGTTCCACTCAGTGGTGTTAAGCAGTGCGAACAGACCGCACTCATTGCTGCAGTGGGGAAAAGAAAAAAATGTTGGAGGCTTTTAAAACCAATAAGACAATATACTCTTTGGCACTGTGCAACTAATTATGTGTTCCTGTGCAACTACTTATGTGGCACTGTGCAACTAATTATGTGGCATTGTGCAACTACTGATGTTCAACTGAGAAAGTCATAAAAATGAAAAACAGATTGCTAACTAGTTTTGTGTCTTAAAAAATAAATATTGTACAAGTAGGAAATTTAAAAATACTACAGATTGATTGAAAAAAATAAAGAACAATGTAATGCTTCTTGTCTTACTTGCTAATCTGCTACGGTATGTCAATGTCAATAAGCTGGAAGTGCTCAATGCTCTGCTTTGGGTAATGCTTCCTCCATAGCTGGAGTATTGCCCCCGCAATCGTAGAGGCGATGTCCATCAACTCAATGTCTTCTAGCTTTCTGTTTGAATCAAGGACTTCGAAACGTCCATCCCTCAGGTTGATGTTGAAGACCCAATAATGCCTGCCTCCTTCGCGGTTGTTTACATTAGCGCACTCAAGCACTGGCAGCATGACATGCACGCGTGAACGATTCAGATACAGATACACACTGTAGGTAAGAAAAAACACTACAAAAAATGAGATGTGAAAGTTGAAACAGGTTGGCAGAAGGTATTTGCCAACTAATAGATGTGTCATGTGCAAATGAACATGCTGTGAGTGCCAAAATATGAGATGGATCATGTGGGCACAACACTCACCAAATCTTTCTTGTCGAGATGGTTCTTGTGTTCAAACTTCTTGTTTATCTCATTCATATTGTAGATACCCTTCTGTAAATTGATCTGCAGAAAAATTATAAACATGGCTCAAGCAGTAGGGGATGAAAAAGACTCCCTGGTTGGTCAACAAAAGTGGTACAAAAAAAGGAAGAGGGTATAAAGTTTTTGAAAAACTTACAGAAAACCTCAGTGGCATGACAACTTTATTTGACCCTTCTGGTAAGTTATTCATGATGTGTATGATTCCAGTCTCAATAACAACTCTTGAAAGCCACTGCTTTGGCTTCATTGAATCAACTAACTCCTTCAAAGTAATGAAGAAATTACCATACTTGATTATCTCAGGGCTGCATAAAAGAAAGACAAAGTTAGCTTGAAGGGTCACATAAAGAAAGAAAAAATGTGCAATTAAAAAAACAATAGTCTGCAATTTAAAGCACTATTCTGTGCAACATGCTCTGCTTGCTGTGCAAGTAAGTGGGTGGTACTGTGCAACTGAAAAAAGATATGTATATAGGCTGTGGGGAGTTGGCTTGCCTATTGTTCTCATCATCTAGTAGACTAAAAAAGACAGCCAACCCCCAACTAAGTAGACTAATAAACAAACCAACCTAGTACAAAACAGGAAGCCAACTAGACAAACAGGAAACCAACCTAGTACTAATAGACAAACCAACTAGTGCAAAAAAGCAAAACATGTGGACAACCAAACTAGTACATGGATGCAGCCAACTAATCAGGCAACTTGTGCAAACTGAACAACGCGTAGACAGCCAACCTAGCACAAAACAGCAAGCAAACTAAGCAGGGCAAGTAGTGTGCAGTGTAGAACACATGGACAGCCAACTAGTATAGTGATGCAGCCAACTAAGTAGGAAAAACTTGTGCGCCTGAACAGCGTGTAGACAACCGACTAGTACAAACAGTAAGACAACTAGTGCAACAGAAGAGCATATGGACAACCACCTAATATGTGGTTGCAGCCAACTAGGAAGAACAACATAGAACTTGAACTCGACATAGAATTTGAAGAAGAACCAGGAGAAATCATGAACAGATCTCAAACCCCCTGCCCTTGACAGCAACAACCCTGTACAATGAACAACCGCTCTCCATCGCCCTAACGGGCGCCCTGGACGTGTATCCCCTGCTAGCTTTCGAACACCGTAGCAAATACAAGTGCCCGTGCCCTACCCAACTACACCACTCTGCTTTGCAATTTAAAAATAAAAAGTGTGCAATTTAAAGCACTATTCTGTGCAACATGCTCTGCTTTGCAATTAAAAAAACAAAAAGTGTGCAATTTAAAGCACTATTCTATGCAACATGCTCTGCTTGCTGTGCAACTAAGTGGGTTGTACTGTGCAACTGAAAAAAGATATGTACATAGGTTGTGGGGAGTTGGCTTGCCTGGTATTCTCATCATCTACTCCTGGAATATGCCTAACCCAATACACAGTGGCAGCGTAAAGCTTGTTGACTGCCTCGTTTGAGTTGAAGGTCTTCTTTTTGTTGTAGTCAATGAATGGAGACCTTTGAGATGCTCCGGGCCTTATTACCCTCCTCTGTCTTCGTGCAACAGGTAGTCCTGAAGAACTGCTCGTGCCAACTGCTGGTTTTCCGCATATCGGGGTGTGGCAGCTGTCTGGTGATCCAACATCTGGCTGGTGAGCTAATCCCTTGCTAGCATCAGCAGCAACGCATCCTTCATTCGCTGTTGCTGGGTCCAACTCATCCTCGTCTATGACAACCACATTTGCTTCCCCTGTTTGTGCTGCTGGAGCAAGTGTTGCAGCATGCCCAGCATCATCATCTAGGCCCAGGTCGAATGTTGGTTCATCGCAGTACCCATCACCATGATAGCTGCAAGAATTTGATCTGCGTATGGGTTGAAGGCCAGGGGCATCTTCTTGCGGCACATTCATAGGTGCATCGTTCGCTGACCTGAGTAATGTTGTATTTGGCGGCCTGGGAGGCTTGAACCTGCTTACAATGTTGAACACCTCCTCCTGTGTTAAACTGTTGTGAAAATCAGCTCTTGGTGATGCAGACTTGCTTGGATGCTCTGTGGTAGCTCTTGGAGACGACAGTTTGACAGATTAACAACCTCCTTCCGTGTTTGGCATTGAAGAATCTGTATGATTGTCACCTTGGGGCTTGCGGTTGCAGTTGAGTCTTCCTGGACAACTCTGCTAGTTTTGACTATGACCACTTCAGTTGGCACACTGGTATCTTCAGTTGGCACCTTTGCAGCCTGAGTTGGCACCAAACTAGCAGAACTTGGCAGTCCTGCAGCGTTGGCTGTGGCATGTTGTTCTGTCTCGTGTCTGGACCCCACACCTTCCCTGCCCTGTTCCTCCTTTGTGCACTTGGCAAACTTGACAATCTTTTTCGGGCGCTTAGCTGGTTTAGGTGGGGCTGTTGACAGAGGAATCTTCCCCTTGATCTGTTGAGCTCTTGTGATGGTTGTAGGCTCAACAGGTATTGCTGACACATCTTCAGTGGTGGTTGGCTCTCTGATCACTACAATTGGCACAACAGTTTGCGCCACAGCTTCCTTGTCCACATTTATTTCTGCATCTGCCCTCGGCATCTGTTGCTTGGTTTGAGGCAACTTCAGATTCTTCTTCATTGTAACTCCTTTGCTCTTGTGGACCACATGAGGGTTTGCCACAGATGCTGCCTTGCTCTTGCTAGAGCTGATATCTGGAAGCTGCTTCAAATATTCCTTGTATTTCTCCTTCAAATGAACTCAATCAAGACCCTTCCCTGCTTCCAACATGTCAACTGGATTCTTTTCAGCCTCACTCAAGAAGAACAGTTTCTGGTCAACAGCAAAATCAATCTTGTCACACAACTCTCGCTCGTGGAAATCTGGCACAGGGAAGCTGGTTGGCAAAGCGGGCCTCATGTTGCACAGCTTGAACATGTCAATGCTACCCCGAGACTCCGCTTCATCATTTTTCTTTGACTTTGGCAGATTCTTGTCTTTCCAGAAAGTTTTGTCAATCAACATCTGTAGTGTGCTCCTGCTGCTCATTGAGTTGCTTCTGCTGGCAGGGTTGGCAGATCTGGTTGTGTTGCCGCCTGTACCACCAGAACCAGGGGCATTGTCATTATCATCATCTGAACTGTCACTGCTTCCATTGGATCCATCTTGTGTTGGGGATCGTTGCAAAAATTAAAAAATTTCTACGCATCACCAAGATCAATCTATGGAGTAACTAGCAACGAGAGAGAGGGGAGTGCATCTTCATACCCTTGAAGATCGCGAGTCGGAAGCGTTGCAAGAATGCGGTTGGAGGAGTCGTACACATAGCGATTCAGATCGCGGTCGAATCTGATCTAAGCACCGAACAACGGTGCCTCCGCGTTCAACACACGTGCAGCCCGGTGATGTCTCCCGCGCCTTGATCCAGCAAGGAGGAGGGAGAGGTTGAGGAAGAAGGCTCCAACCGCAGCACGACGGCATGGTGGTGATGGAGTGGCAGTTCTCCGGCAGGGCTTCGCCAAGCTCACGCAGAGGAGGAGAGGTGTTGGGGAGGGGAGGGGCTACGCCTTGGATGTGGTGCTGCAGCCCTCCCCTCACCCCTCTATTTATAGGGAGAAGGAAGAATGGGGCCGGCCCCTCTACATGAGATCTAGAGGGGGGGCGGCGGCCAAGGGGGAGGGGGCTTGCCCCCAAGCAAGGGGGGCGCCCCCCTTTAGGGTTCCCCCAAACCCTAGGCGCATGGGCCCTAGGGGGGATGGCGCCCAGCCCACTAGGGGCTGGTTCCCTTCCACCTATAGCCCATAAGGCCCTCCAGGGCAGGTGGACCCTCCCGGTGGACCCCCGGAACCCCTCCGGTGGTCCCGGTACAATACCGGTATACCCCCGAATATTTCCGGTGACCGTATGATGACTTCCCATATATAAATCTTCACCTCCGGACTATTCCGGAACTCCTCATGACATCTGGGATCTCATCCGGGACTCCGAACAACATTCGGTAATCACATACAAATCTTCCTAATAACCCTAGCGTCATTGAACCTTAAGTGCGTAGACCCTACGGGTTCGGGAACCATGCAGACATGACCGAGACAACTCTCCGGCCAATAACCAACAGTAGGATCTAGATACCCATGTTGGCTCCCACATGTTCCACGATGATCTCATCGGATGAACCACAATGTCGAGGATTCAAGCAATCCTGTATACAATTCCCTTTGTCAATCGGTACGTTACTTGCCCGAGATTCGATCGCCGGTATCCCAATACCTCGTTCAATCTCATTACCGGCAAGTCACTTTACTCGTTCCGTAATGCATGATCCCGTGACCAACTACTTAGTCACAATGAGCTCATTATGATGATGCATTACCGAGTGGGCCCAGAGATACCTCTCCGTCATATGGAGTGACAAATTCCAGTCTCGACTCATGCCAACCCAACAGACACTTTCGGAGATACCTGTAGTGCACCTTTATAGCCACCCAGTTACATTGTGACGTTTAGTACACCCAAAGAACTCCTACGGTATCCGGGAGTTGCAAAATCTCATGGTCTAAGGAAATGATACTAACATTAGAAAAGCTATAGCAGACGAACTACACGATCTTGTGCTATGCTTAGGATTGGGTCTTGTCCATCACATCATTCCCCTAATGATGTGATCCCGTTATCAATGACATCCAATGTCCATGGTCAGGAAACCATGACCATCTGTTGATCAACGAGCTAGTCAACTAGAGGCTCACTAGGGACATGTTGTGGTCTATGTATTCACACATGTATTACGATTTTTGGATAATATAATTATAGCATGAACAATAGACAATTATCATGAACAAGGAAATATAATAATAACCATTTTATTATTGCCTCTAGGGCATATTTCCAACAGTCTCCCACTTGCACTAGAGTCAATAATCTAGTTACATTGTGATGAATTGAACGCCCATAGAGTTCTGGTGTTGATCATGTTTTGCTCTAGGAAGAGGTTTAGTCAACGGATCTACGACATTCAGGTCCGTATGCACTTTACAAATATCTATGTCTCCATTTTGAACATTTTCACGAATGGAGTTGAAGCGACGCTTGATATGCCTGGTCTTCTTGTGAAACCTGAGCTCCTTGGCAAGGGCAATAGCTCCAGTGTTGTCACAAAAGAGAGTCATCAGGCCCGATGCATTGGGAATAACTCCTAGGTCGGTAATGAACTCCTTCATCCAGATTGCTTCTTGTGCTGCCTCTGAGGCTGCCATATACTCCACTTCACATGTAGATCCCGCCATGATGCTTTGCTTGCAACTGCACCAGCTGACTGCCCCACCATTCAAAATATACACGTATCCGGTTTGTGACTTGGAGTCATCCAGATCTGTGTCGAAGCTAGCATCGACGTAACCCTTTACGACGAGCTCTTCGTCACCTCCATAAACGAGAAACATATCCTTAGTCCTTTTCAGGTACTTCAGGATATTCTTGACCACTGTCCAGTGTTCCATTTCGGGATTACTTTGGTACCTTCCGACCAAACTTACGGCAAGGTTTACATCAGGTTTGGTACACAGCATGGCATACATAATAGACCCTATGGCCGAGGCATAGGGGACGACACTCATCTTTTCTCTATCTTCTGCCATGGTCGGGCATTGAGCCATGCTCAATCTCATACCTTGCAATACAGGCAAGAACCCCTTCTTGGACTGATCCATATTGAACTTCTTCAATATCTTGTCAAGGTACGTGCTTTGTGAAAGACCAATGAGGCGTCTCGATCTATCTCTATAGATCTTGATGCCTAACATATAAGCAGCTTCTCCAAGGTCCTTCATTGAAAAACACTTGTTCAAGTAGGCCTTTATGCTTTCCAAGAATTCTATATCATTTCCCATCAATAGTATGTCATCCACATATAATATGAGAAATGCTACAGAGCTCCCACTCACTTTCTTGTAAACACAGGCTTCTCCATAAGTCTGCGTAAACCCAAACGCTTTGATCATCTCATCAAATCGAATGTTCCAACTCCGAGATGCTTGCACCAGCCCATAGATTGAGCGTTGGAGCTTCCACACCTTGTCAGCATTCTTAGGATCGACAAAACCTTCTGGCTGCATCATATACAATTTTTCCTTAAGGAAACCATTAAGGAATGCCGTTTTGACGTCCATTTCCATATCTCATAATCATAGAATGTGGCAATTGCTAACATGATTCGGACGGACTTTAGCTTCGCTACGGGTGAGAAAGTCTCATCGTAGCCAACCCATTGAACTTGTCGATAACCCTTAGCGACATGTCGAGCCTTATAGATGGTCACATTACCATCCGCGTCAGTCTTCTTCTTAAAGATCCATTTATTTTCTATGGCTCGCCGATCATCGGGCAAGTCAGTCAAAGTCCATACTTCGTTTTCATACACGGATCCTATCTAGGATTTCATGGCTTCCAGCCATTTGTCGGAATCCGGGCCCGCCATCACTTCTTCATAGTTCGAAGGTTCACCATTGTCTAATAACATGATTTCCAGGACAGGGTTCCCGTACCACTCTGGTGTGGAACGTGTCCTTGTGGACCTACGAAGTTTAGTAGCAACTTGATATGAAGTTTCACGATCATCATCATTAACTTCCTCTCTTGTCGGTGCAGGTACCACAGAAACATTTTCTTGAGCTGCGCCACTCTCCAATTCAAGAGGCAAAACTTCATCAAGTTCTACTTTCCTCCCACTTACTTCTTTCGAGAGAAACTCTTTCTCTAGAAAGGATCCATTCTTGGCAACAAAGATCTTGCCTTCGGATCTGAGGTAGAAGGTATACCCAATAGTTTCCTTAGGGTATCCTATGAAGACGCATTTTTCCGATTTGGGTTCAAGCTTTTTAGGTTGAAGTTTCTTGACATAAGCATCGCATCCCCAAACTTTCAGAAATGACAGCTTAGGTTTCTTACCAAACCACAATTCATATGGTGTCGTCTCAACGGATTTCGATGGAGCCCTATTTAAAGTGAATGTGACAGTCTCTATAGCATAACCCCAAAATCACAGCGGTAGATCGGTAAGAGACATCATAGATCGTACCATATCCAATAGAGTGCGATTACGACGTTCGGACACACCATTACGCTGAGGTGTTCCAGGCGGCGTGAGTTGTGAAACAATTCCGCATTTCCTTAAGTGTGTGCCAAATTCGTGACTCAAATATTCTCCCCCACGATCTGATCGTAAGAACTTGATTTTCCAGTCACGTTGATTCTCAACCTCACTCTGAAATTCCTTGAACTTTTCAAAGGTCTCGGACTTGTGTTTCATTAAGTATACATACCCATATCTACTCAAGTCATCAGTGAGGGTGAGAACATAACGATAGCCACCGCGAGCCTCAACACTCATTGGACTGCACACATCAGTATGTATGATTTCCAATAAGTTGGTTGCTCGCTCCATTGTTCCGGAGAACGGAGTCTTGGTCATTTTGCCCATGAGGCACAGTTCGCACGTGTCAAATGATTCATAATCAAGAGACTCCAAAAGTCCATCTGCATGGAGTTTCTTCATGCGTTTGACACCAATGTGACTAAGGCGGTGATGTCTACTACACAACCTTCTTCTTGTAGACGTTGTTGGGCCTCCAAGTGCATAGGTTTGTAGGACAGTAGCAAATTTCCCTCAAGTGGATGACCTAAGGTTTATCAATCCGTAGGAGGCGTAGGATGAAGATGGTCTCTCTCAAGCAACCCTGCAACCAAATAACAAAGAGTCTCTTGTGTCCCCAACACACCCAATACAATGGTAAATTGTATAGGTGCACTAGTTCGGCGAAGAGATGGTGAAACACGTGGTATATGGATAGTAGATAAAGGTATTTGTAATCTGAAATAATAAAAACAGCAAGGTAGCAAGTGATAAAAGTGAGCGTAAACGGTATTGCAATGTGTTGAAACAAAGCCTAGGGTTCATACTTTCGCTAGTGTAAGTTCCCTCAACAATAATATCATAATTGGATCACATAACTATCCCTCAACATGCAACAAAGAGTCACTCCAAAGTCACTAATAGCGGAGAACGAAGAGATTATGGTAGGGTACGAAACCACCTCAAAGTTATTCTTTCCAATCAATCTGTTGGGCTATTCCTATACGTGTCACAAACAGCCCTAGAGTTCGTACTAGAATAACACCTTAAGACACAAATCAACCAAAACCCTAATGTCACCTAGATACTCCAATGTCACCTCAAGTATCCGTGGGTATGATTATACGATATGCATCACACAATCTCAGATTCATCTATTCAACCAACACATAGAACCTCAAAGAGTGCCCCAAAGTTCCTACCGGAGAATCACGACGAAAACGTGTGCCAACCCCTATGCATATGTTCATGGGCGGAACCCGCAAGTTGATCACCAAAACATACATCAAGTAAATCACGTGGTATTCCATTGTCACCACAGATACGCACGGCAAGACATACATCAAGTGTTCTCAAATCTTTAAAGACTCAATCCGATAAGATAACTCCAAAGGGGAAACTCAATTCATTACAAGAGAGTAGAGGGGGAGGATAAACATAAGATCCAACTATAATAGCAAAGCTCGCGATACATCAAGATCGTGCCAAATCAAGAACACAAGAGAGAGAGAGAGAGAGAGAGATCAAACACATAGCTACTGGTACATACCCTCAGCCCCGAGGGAGAACTACTCCCTCCTCGTCATGGAGAGCACCGGGATGATGAAGATGGCCACCGGAGAAGGATTGCCCCCTCTGGCAGGGTGCCGGAACGGGTCTAGATTGGTTTTCGGTGCTACGGAGGCTTCTGGCGGCGGAACTCCTGATCTATTATGCTCACGGATGTTTTTAGGGTATATGGAGATATATAGGCGGAAGAAGTACGTCAGGAGGGCCACAAGGGGCCCACGAGGGTGGAGGGCGCGCCCCCCTGCCTCGTGGCCTCCTCGCAGATCCCCCGACGTGCACTCCAAGTCTTCTGGGCTTCTTTCCTTTCACAAATGAGTTCCGTGAAGTTTCAGGCCAATTGGACTCCGTTTGATTTTCCTTTTCTTCGAAACCCTAAAACAAGGTAAAAACAAAAATTGGCACTGGGCTCTGGGTTAATAGGTTAGTCCCAAAAGTGATATAAAAGTATATAATAAAGCCCATAAACATTCAAAACAGTAGATAATATAGCATGGAGCAATCAAAAATTATAGATACGTTGGAGACGTATCAGGCGGCAGTGCCACAAGTATGTGGGACTATCATTATCAACCTTACATCTTTTGGCATTCACACTATGAATATGTGTAACATCACGTTCAAGATTAAATAAGAATAAACCATTGACCAGCGCGGCATGACCATAAAACATGTCTCTCATATAAATAGAACAGCCATTATTCTCAGATTTAAATGAGTAGCCATCTCGCATTAAACGAGATCCAGATACAATGTTCATTCTCAAAGCTGGTACTAAATAACAATTATTGAGGTTTAAAACTAATCCCATAGGTAAATGTAGAGGTAGCATGCCGACGGCGATCACAACCACCTTGGAACCATTCCCGACGCGCATCGTCACCTCGTCCTTCGCCAGTCTCCGTTTATTCCGCAGCTCCTATTTTGAGTTACAAATATGAGCAACCGCACCGGTATCAAATACCCATGAGCTACTACGAGCGTTGGTTAGGTACACATCAATAACATGTATATCACATATACCTTTGACATTGCCGGCCTTCTTATCCGCTAAGTACTTGGGGCAGTTCCGCTTCCAGTGATCGTTTCCCTTGCAATAAAAGCACTTAGTCTCGGGCTTGGGTCCATTCTTTGGCTTCTTCCCGGCAGCTTGCTTACCGGGCGCGGCAACTCCCTTGCCGTCCTTCTTGAAGTTCTTTTTACCCTTGCCTTTCTTGAACTTAGTGGTTTTATTCACCATCAACACTTGATGTTCCTTTTTGATTTCCACCTCCGCTGATTTCAGCATTGAATATACCTCAGGAATGGTCTTTTCCGTCCCCTGCATATTGAAGTTCATCACAAAGCTTTTGTAGCTAGGTGGGAGCGACTGAAGGATTCTGTCAACGATCGCATCATCCGGGAGATTAACTCCCAGCTGAGACAAGCGGTTGTGCAACCCAGACATTTTGAGTATGTGCTCGCTGATGAAACTATTCTCCTCCATCTTACAACTGTAGAACTTGTCGGAGACTTCATATCTCTCGACCCGGGCATGATCTTGGAAAACCATTTTCATCTCTTGGAACATCTCATATGCTCCATGTTGCTCAAAACACTTTTGGAGCCCCAGTTCTAAGCTGTAAAGCATGCCGCACTGAACCAGGGAGTAATCATCACTGCGTGTCTGCCAGGCGTTCATAAAGTCTTGATCTGCTGGGAAAACAGGTGCTTCACCTAGCGGTGCATCAAGGACATATGCTTTCTTGGCAGCTATGAGGATAATCCTCAGGTTACGGACCCAGTCCGTGTAGTTCTGCCATCGTCTTTCAGCTTGGTTTTCTCTAGGAACGCGTTGAAGTTGAGGGCAACATTAGCGTGGGCCATTTGATCTACAAGACATATTGCAAAGATTTTAGACTATGTTCATGATAATTAAGTTCATCTAATCAAATTATTTAATGAACTCCCACTCAGATAGACATCCCTCTAGTCATCTAAGTGATACATGATCCGAGTCAACTAGGCCGTGTTCGATCATCACGTGAGACGGACTAGTCATCATCGGTGAACATCTTCATGTTGATCGTATCTTCTATATGACTCATGTTCGACCTTTCGGTCTTCCATGTTCCGAGGCCATGTCTGTACATGCTAGGCTCGTCAAGTCAACCTAAGTGTATTGCGTGTGTAAATCTGGCTTACACCCGTTGTATGCAAACGTTAGAACCTATCACACCCGATCATCACGTGGTGCTTCGGAACAATGGACCTTAGCACCGGTGCACAGTTAGGGGGAACACAATTCTTGATATTTTAATGAGGGATCATCTTATTTATGCTACCATCGTTCTAAGCAAATAAGATGTAAAAACATGATAAACATCACATGCAATCAAATAGTGACATGATATGACCAATATCATTTTGCTCCTTTTGATCTCCATCTTTGGGGCGCCATGATCATCATCATCACCGGCTTGACACCATGATCTCCATCATGATGATCCTTGTCATCGTGTCTTCATGAAGTTGTCTCGTCAACTATTACTTCTACTACTATGGCTAACGGTTTAGCAATAAAGTAAAGTAATTACATGACGTTTATGTTGACACGCAGGTCATAAATAAATTAAGACAACTCCTATGGCTCCTGCCGGTTGTCATACTCATCGACATGCAAGTCGTGATTCCTATTACAAGAACATGATCAATCTCATACATCACATATATCATTCATCACATCCTTTTGGCCATATCACATCACACGGCATATGCTGCAAAACAAGTTAGACGTCCTCTAATTGTTGTTGCAAATTTTTTACGTGGCTGCTATAGGTTTCTTAGCAAGAACATTTCTTACCTATGCCAAAACCACAACGTGATATGCCAATTTCTACTTACCCTTCATAAGGACCCTTTTCATCGAATCTGATCCGACTAAAGTGGGAGAGACAGACACCCGCTAGCCACCTTATGCAACTAGTGCATGTCAGTCGGTGGAACCAGTCTCACGTAAGCGTATGTGTAAGGTTGGTCCGGGCCGCTTCATCCCACGATGCCGCCGAATCAAGATAAGACTAGTAACGACACGTAAATTGACAAAATCGACGCCCACAACAACTTGTGTTCTACTCGTGCATAGAAACTACGCATAGACCTAGCTCATGATGCCACTGTTGGGGATCGTTGCAGAAATTAAAAAAATTCTACGCATCACCAAGATCAATCTATGGAGTAACTAGCAACGAGAGAGAGGGGAGTGCATCTTCATACCCTTGAAGATCGCGAGTCGGAAGCGTTGCAAGAACGCGGTTGGAGGAGTCGTACACGTAGCGATTCAGATCGCGGCTGAATCCGATCTAAGCACCGAACAACGGTGCCTCCGCGTTCAACACACGTGCAGCCTGGTGACGTCTCCCGCGCCTTGATCCAGCAAGGAGGAGGGAGAGGTTGAGGAAGAAGGCTCCAACAGCAGCACGGCGGCGTGGTGGTGATGGAGTGGCAGTTCTCCGGCAGGGCTTCGCCAAGCTCATGCGGAGGAGGAGAGGTGTTGGGGAGGGGAGGGGCTGCACCTTGGATGTGGTGATGCAGCCCTCCCCTCGCCCCTCTATTTATAGGGAGAAGGGAGAAGGGGGCCGGCCCCTCTAGATGAGATCTAGAGGGGGGCGCTGTCCAAGGGGGAGGGGGCTTGCCCCCCAAGCAAGGGGGGCGCCCCCCTTTAGGGTTCCCCCCAAACCCTAGGCGCATGGGCCCTAGGGGGGATGGCGCCCAGCCCACTAGGGGCTGGTTCCCTTCCACCTACAGCCCATAAGGCCCTCCGGGGCAGGTGGACCCTCCCGGTGGACCCCCGGAACCCCTCCGATGGTCCCGGTACAATACCGGTATACCCCTGAATATTTCCGGTGACCGTATGATGACTTCCCATATATAAATCTTCACCTCCGGACTATTCCGGAACTCCTCGTGACGTATGGGATCTCATCCGGGACTCCAAACAACATTCGGTAATCACATACAAATCTTCCTAATAACCCTAGCGTCATCGAACCTTAAATGTGTAGACCCTACGGGTTCGGGAACCATGCAGACATGACCGAGACAACTCTCCGGCCAATAACCAACAGCGGGATCTGGATACCCATGTTAGCTCCCACATGTTCCACGATGATCTCATCGGATGAACCACGATGTCAAGGATTCAAGCAATCCCGTATACAATTCCCTTTGTCAATCGGTACGTTACTTGCCCGAGATTCGATCGTCGGTATCCCAATACCTCGTTCAATCTCGTTACCGGCAAGTCACTTTACTCGTTCCGTAATGCATGATCCCGTGACCAACTACTTAGTCACAATGAGCTCATTATGATGATGCATTACCGAGTGGGCCTAGAGATACCTCTCCGTCATACGGAGTGACAAATCCCAGTCTCGACTCGTGCCAACCCAACAGACACTTTCGGAGATACCTGCAGTGCACCTTTATAGCCACCCAGTTATGTTGTGACATTTGGTACACCCAAAGCACTCCTATGGTATCCGAGAGTTGCACAATCTCATGGTCTAATGAAATGATAGTAACATTAGAAAAGCTATAGCAGACGAACTACACGATCTTGTGCTATGCTTAGGATTGGGTCTTGTCCATCACATCATTCCCCTAATGATGTGATCCCGTTATCAATGACATCCAATGTCCATGGTCAGGAAACCATGACCATCTGTTGATCAACGAGCTAGTCAACTAGAGGCTCACTAGGGACATGTTGTGGTCTATGTATTCACACATGTATTACGATTTCCGGATAATACAATTATAGCATGAACAATAGACAATTATCATGAACAAGGAAATATAATAATAACCATTTTATTATTGCCTCTAGGGCATATTTCCAACATCTTGATCATCAGGATCAGCATCCTCGTCCTCTCCTTCCCCCTCACTACCATCGATTGCTGCAGCTTTGTTTCCATCTCCTTCTTTGGCCTCATTTTCTTGTTCCTCCTCCTCTGCCTCACTATCTTCTTCCTTGCCCTCCTCCTCTCCTTTGTCCTCTTTTCCTTTGTCCTCCTCCTCCTCTTCCTCCTCCTCCTCCTACTCCTCCTCCTCCTCCTCTTCCTCCTCCTCCTCCTCCTCCTCCTCCTCCTCTTCCTCCTCCTCCTCCTCATCATCATCACCATCATCATCATCCTCTTTTTCTTGGTCCTCCTCCTCTTTTTCATCCTCCTCTGATTCATCCTCATTTGTCTCCCCGTCGTCTTCAACATCTTGTGGTACTTCCATTTCATCATCTTCGTCTGACTCCTCCTCATCGAACTCTTCTTCTTCTGGTATAGGTGAAACCCGTCTCTTCCTTTTTGGAGCACGGTGTGACGGAGCAGTTCCCGTTGGTGTCTGTGTACATATGGATCAACATCCGGTTCCTCATCATCGATCTTGGCAACTGCTTCAATGAAGGTGCCAACCTGTTCAGTTACTTCCTTGCACAAGTCATTGACCACTTTGGCAATCTTTGCCTTTTTCTGCATCAAAAAATTGAGTACTCATTCAATTATAAACAGATTTAAAAAAGAAATGTTGGTAAATGATCGAAACTGATTTATGCAAAAGGCTTACCTGGGGATTGTACGTTAGTGGTAATTTGGATGCAACGAATGCTCGAGCTTGCAAAAGACCACCAAACAACGGTGTCTGCTCCGTGCCCCTATACTCCTCTTTAAGCTGATGTAAAAAGGAAAAAAAGAAGAGGACAAGGTTATCAAAGCAGATACTGTGTTGAAGGAAAAACAGAATGTTATAACTTGTGCAACTACAACAAAAAATGCTGGGCAGACAGGATTCTACATGAATGCAACTGCACTAAACCAAAAAAAAGTGCACCCCAAGAGGTCACCTGAAAAAAATGTTTCTGCCAACTATTGTCACACATTTGTGCAACAAGATAAGTAAAACTGTGCAACATGAAACATATGATGTCTCATACAAAAATGAACATGTGACCACATGCCAAAAACTAGAAGCTACAAGATGTGCAACTACATGCATTATTGTGCCATCTAATTACAGTTTTTGCGCAACTACCAAAAAATGTCTACCTAAACTTCTACCAACTTGTGCAACTGAACAACATATGCAAACAACTACAGAGCATAAGGACAGCAAACCCCCAACTAAGCAGACTAATAGACAACTAACCTAGTGCAAACGGGAAGACAACTAATGCAAAGTGCAGAACATGTGAACAGCCAACTAAAAAAAGGGATGCAACCAACTGGGTAGAATTTTATGCAACTAAACCAAAAACTAGTTCAATTAGCAATTGAATTTTCTGCCAACTGTTGTCACACATCTGTGCAACAAGATAAGTAAAA
The DNA here is from genome assembly GCF_056163025.1 of Triticum urartu. Taxonomy (NCBI): domain Eukaryota; kingdom Viridiplantae; phylum Streptophyta; class Magnoliopsida; order Poales; family Poaceae; genus Triticum; species Triticum urartu. The sequence continues at coordinate 90,211,611 of NC_141873.1, forward strand.
CTGTGCAACTTGAAACATGTGACCACATGCCAAACTAGAGCTACAAGCTATGCAACTACATGCATTATTGTGCCAACTGATTACAGTTTTTGCGCAACTACCAAGAAGTGTCGAAAAGCTAGTCTCAAAATCATATATGCACCTACCAAGGAATTAAAACTGGGCAGAAATGAATAGAACATAAAAATAGCCACTGTTGAAAAAAAGGGAACTCACTTGTAATTTGCCAAACACACCAGGAGAGATCGTGTCCTTCTTGATCACCTTGGCAATTAGGTTACTGTCCCATGCATTCGATCTATAGCACAGTTGCTTACTGGGATGTCATGAACGAGCGCGTCAAGGTACAGGATCTGCCGCAGAACCAAAAAAGAGAAACCAAATTTCAGTTTTTATGATGGGGTATTTTTCAGAAACTATGACTGCACAAAAAGAAGAAAAACACATTGAAGTGCTAGTTTCCACTCACCATCAAGTGATACAAGCAACAGCAAACAGTTTGCTTTGTTAGGAATATGCAACTTGTATTCCCATGAGGCCATAGGCCGATATATATACATGTACAGGTGTGGAACATATGCAGGAAACCCCTTATACAACAGGATAAATACAAAGGGGTACATGACTTATATTATAACTCTAACACCCCCCCTCAAACTCATGGTGGATGAACAACACTGAGTTTGGAGAGATAAAAGCCATGTTGTGCTCTAGTCTGGGCCTTCGTCAGGAAATCCGCCAACTGTAACTCAGAAGGCACATACTGAAGAGCAATAACCCGATCCTGCACACCAGCGCGCACATAGAAAGCATAAACACCAATATGCTTGGTGAGCTCATGCTTCACAGGATCGCGCGCAATGCTAATAGCACATGTACTATCAGATAAGAGCAGAGTCGGTGTAGTGATAGCAACACCAAAATCCTGAAGTAACCACCATAACCAAGTCACCTCTGCCGTCAAAAGAGCCGTTGCTCGCAACTCAGCCTCGACACTCAAACGGGAAACTGCAATTTGTTTCTTCGTCTTCCAGGCAATGAGAGAACCACTAAGAAAAACACAATAAGCAGAAAGTAAACGGCGATCTGAAGGATCACTAGCCCACGTAGCATCCGAATAGGCCTGAAGCTGTAAAGAACTAGAGCGAGGAAAGAATAGACGGTGAGAGATCATGCCCCGAAGATATCGAAGAACACGAAGGAGATGACTATAGTGAACCGATGTGGGAGCAGAGACGAACTGACTCAGAATATGAACCGGATAAGAGATGTCCGGACGAGTGACGGCTAGATAGACAAGATTGCCAACAAGATGACGATAACGCGTCGGGTCAGGGAGAGGATCACCATCAGTAGCACGGAGGTGAAGATTGAGCTCCATAGGAGTCTCAACAATGCGCTCGTCAGTAAGAGCAGCACGAGCAAGAAGATCCTGGATATACTTTTCCTGGGATATAAAAAAGCCATCAGAGGTATAAGAGACTTCAATCCCAAGAAAGCAGCGAAGAGGTCCAAGATCAGACATAAGAAACTGCTCACTAAGACGAGCCTTTACAAAGGCACTATACTCGGGGTCATCCCCAGTGATGATCATGTCATCAACATAGAGAAGAAGAAGAGTCCGACCACGAGGAGAAAGGTGAATAAACAATGCTGGATCATGAGCACTTGCTGAAAAACCAGCGGCAGTGACCACAGAGGCAAAACGCTCAACCCAGGCACGGGGGGCTTGCTTAAGGCCATAGAGAGAGCGACGAAGACGACATACCATGCCATCAGGAACATAATACCCAGGTGGTGGCTGCATGTACACCTCCTCACGCAGCTCACCATTAAGAAAGGCATTCTTAACATCAAGCTGAGAGATAGACCAGTGGCATGCAGAGCAACGGCAAGAAGTGTACGAACGGTGGTCATATGGGCCACAGGAGCAAAAGTCTCGTCATAATCACGACCATGCTCCTGTTGAAAACCACGAGCCACAAGACGAGCTTTGTGACGCTCAAGAGAACCATCAGAGCGAGTCTTAACCTTGTAGACCCACTTACAAGTGATGGGACGGACTCCGGGAGGAAGACAAACAAGATCCCAGGTACCAGTGCGTTCAAGAGCAGCAATCTCCTCTGCCATCGCAAACTGCCATTCAGGATGAACAACAGCCTGATGATAAGAAGTCGGCTCAAGAACAGCAGCACTAGCGGTGGGAAATCCAAAGCAATCAATAGGCGGACGAGGACGAGAACGCAAGCCATAAGTAGGCTGAGAGGAAGATGACTACTCATCCACAGAGGCATCCATAGGTCATGAACGACGAGTGTAATGCTAAGGAAAAGATGGAATAATAGAAGGAGGAATCGCCAAGGTAGAATCGGGGGGTGGCGACGAAGAAGTCACCGGACATGAAGGTGTAGAATCCGGTGACATGCTAGGCGAGGAGACCGAGGAAGATGGTGGCTGCAAATCGACTGGAGGTGGAGAAGCAGAGGGAGTGGAACGAAGAGGCACAGGCTTGACGGGGGTGATAGGTGAGTCAGAAAAAGTGAGGAAAGAGATATCCTCCACTGAAAAAGTCGAGGAAGATGGGCGTGGGTAGAAGGGACAAGACTCATCAAAAGTCACGTCTCGAGAGATACGCATCCGACGACCGATAGGATCCCAACAATGATAGCCCTTATACTCATCACTATATCCTAAGAAGACACACTCAACAGACTGAGCGGTCAGTTTGGTGCGTTCGCGAGGAGCAAGAAGAACATAGCAAACACAACCAAACAAGTGAAGCATCGAATAATCAGGAGAACGATCAAAAAGACGCTCGAAAGGAACACCACCCTGTAGAGCAGCGGAAGGCTGTATATTGATAAGATAGGTGGAGGTGGAGACGGCCTCAGCCCAAAAATGAGGCGGGAGAGAGGCAGAAATCATCAATGCACAAGCCGTCTCAAGAAGATGTCGATGCTTTCGCTCAGCCACACCATTCTGAGCATGAGCACCAGGACAAGAGAATTGAGAGAGAGTTCCTTGCTCAGCAAGAACACCACGCAACATCTAAGAGATATACTCGCCAGCGGAGTCAGCACGAAAAACACGAATGGGTGAAGAGAACTGAGTATGAACCATGGCAGCAAAACGCTTATAAATAGACAACACCTCACTACGAGAAGTCATGAAATAAAGCCATGTGTAACGATAGAAATCATCTATGAAAATAATATAGTATTTATGACCACCTTTCGAAGCGAAAGGAGCCGGACCCCATACATCAGAATGGACTAAATCGAAAGGACGCTTAGACACCGACTCACTATGTGAATATGGTAACTGAATCTGCTTGCCAAGACGACAACCCTGACACTCTAAAGAGACATCTCCTGAGACAGACCCCAGAAGACCTCGACGAACTAAAGACGACAACCGAGAACCACACAGATGACCAAGTCGATGATGCCACTGCTTGAAGGAACCAGTAACGGAGGCGACTGAAGCAGAGGAACTGGCGATGATGGTGGCAGCGGAAGGAACATGAAGCCAGTCCAACTCCCAAAGACCCTGAGAATCACGGCGGCGAGGGCCAGCCCCAACCAGAGTGTGTGTGCGATGGTCCTGGACAGAACAAGAGTCAACGTCAAGGATGTCGCGACAACCAGAATCAGTAAGTTGACCGGCAGAAAACAGATTCATGGTAAGTCGAGGAACATGAGCAACATCAGGAACAGAATAAGGAGTGGTAAGATTGCCTCTACTAGCAACAGAAAGTGGAGTACCATCAGCAGTGAAGACATGAACAGGAGAATCCAGTGATCGAAGAGAGGACAAAGTGGAAGAATGAGAAGACATATGAAAAGAAGCTCCAGAGTCCAGAACCCATGGGGACGTACCTGACTGTGTAGAGGGCGGTTGCTCAGTGCGGGAAGCATCAGTCACAGAACCAGCAGTACCCATCGAGGAAGAACTTGAAGCCGCGAGCAGACGCTTAAGTCTCAGAATATCCTGCTCAGTCAAAGCAATGGCTGAAGCTGTCGAGGTAGATGACGAAGTACCTGAAGATGATGATCGCGCCTTGCGCAGGTGTTTCCTCTTCGTGTAGCACTGAGACTCAATATGACCATCATTGTTGCAGTAATCGCAATGTGGACGGGGGCGACCTGAGCCTCCAGAAGGAGTGGGCAAGAGCGGCGGAGCACTCAAGCGAGAAGGGGTCGGTGCAGCAGGTGGCGTGGAAGAAGACCGAGTAGCGAGCACAGAGGGAACCTCCAGCAAACCAGCACCATGTAAGCGAGTCTCCTCCGCACAAATATTAGAAAGCGCCTCCATGAGAGAAATACGGCCACGAGCAAACAACTGAGCATGCCGGGGCTCAAACTCCTTACGGAGCCGAGACAGGAACTCGTAGACGCGATGAAACTCCAAATTGGCCTGGACAGCCTGGCAACAGGGGCAAGTACGACAACCAGCACTGCAGAGAGAATCAAGCTGGCGCCAGATAGCAGAACTCTGTGCATAGAAGTCATCAATAATAGAGTCACCCTGCTGAAGAGCATGCTCCTAACGGACCACAGAAAGGTATAAGGCATCACCAGAGGGCTCATAGCGCTGACGAAGACTGGTCCACATCTCAAAGACAGTAGGAAGACCCAGAAACTCAGAAGCAAATTGAGGCAGAACACTAGCAGTGAGAACAGCTGCAGCACGAGCATCATCATCAAGCCACTGGGTGTAAACAGACAGAGCACCATGATACGTCTAAAGAGCCTCCTCATAAGCCAAAACCCTCTCATCATAAGCACGATCAGCAGCCTCATCAGCAAGCTTAGCCGCATCCTTGGCGGCCTGATTAGCATCCGTAGGAAGAACCAATGGAGTCAGCGGAATAGGGGCAACCGGAGGAACCGGATGTGGCGGACAGCAGACCTCACCAGAAAGAACACCCCAGAGACGGATGCCACGCATGTGAATGCGCATGAACCCAGTAAACTCGGTGTAGTTAGTACCATCAAAGATCACCGGACAGCGAGGGACAACAACATAGCCCGATGCAGCAGACATTTTTTTTATCAAGGGGCAGCTGGCAGTCGGCGGCTGAAGAAACGCAGGGACCAGGGCTGGCGGGAGCAGGAGATCAGGCCGGCTGGCTGGGAGCTGCAAGCAGGACGGCGGGCAGGCCGGCTGGCTGGGAGCTACAAGCAGGACGAGCGGGCCGGCTGGGGAGCGAGGCCGGCTGGGGATCGATCCGATCGAAGACTCCAGGAGATCGAGGGGGGGCTTCGATCGGGAGCGAGACGAGCCGGACTAGATCGATCCAATACGAGAGACTCCGGGAGATCGAGGGAGAGCTTCGATCGGGAGCCAGACGAGCGGAAACAAGAGATCGAGGCCGGCGGCTGCGGTCGACGGATCAATAGCACGAGTTGCAGCGTGCAAAAAATTGACCTAGCTCTAATACCATGTTAGGAATATGCAACTTGTATTCCCATGAGGCCATAGGCCGATATAAATACATGTACAGGTGTGGAACATATGCAGGAAACCCCTTATACAACAGTATAAATACAAAGGGGTACATGACTTATATTATAACTCTAACATGCTTCGCGTGGTCCATGTTCCGGAAAGCTTCATTGATGTGTTCTACTACAAAAAGGCAGATGTTCATGTTCTTGAGGTTTCCATGATCTAGCACGAGTCCGTAGCACTTTGGGCTCAGCCTCAGGGCAGTGGTTGGTGCTAGAAAAGTGTTGAATGCAACCGCAAGCCAAGCCATAAAGAATGTGTCATCCGTTCTCCCCCCATATCCGAAATCATCTTGGTCCATGTACTGATCTGGGGATGAGAACTTCCAGTTATGTTGAAAGTCTCTCTGAATCTCCTAGTTGTATCCTTGTCAACTTTATAACTGACTTTTAGACCCCTATTAGGAAGATCAAACACCCTTTGAACACTGTCAGCATCGACACGGATACTTCCCCTGCCTGGGAACACCATTTCAGATGTCTTTGGCTGGTAGGACTGCACCAGGAATTTACTGAAGTCCCCTGGAAGTGTATCTGATAAGTTCAAGAGGCCCCCAAACAACCTTGAAACTAGCTCTGACTTCTGTGGCGGGGATAGCGAGCTGTTGAACTTCACAAACCGCCCTGGTGATGCCCTTAACCTGCCAGCTTGTGATGGTCGCTCCACATCTTCCCAGGCAGGCACCTCAACTCCTTCAACGCTGGACTGATGATGAAAAAATTAAAAAATTAAACACAGGACAGAAAACTGAACTATGAAAAAACTAGCAATGATCGTGTGGATCAGTATTGCAAAAAACTATATAAACATAAAATGGATCATACCAACTGATATGGCGTTTTTGTGCAACCAAGAAAGTTCATCATGGCAACTAAAGACTACCAGTGTGCAAACAGCAAGAAAACTAGGAAAACATACTAGACCTGACAACTACAGAAAGTTCTAGGGGATGTGCAACGATAAAGCATGATGTTGGGAAGAAGATAACAACAACTAAAAAACAGGTTTGCAAGAAACAATTCAATAGCTCATAAACACACACAAAAAACCACATACCTCAGCATCTGCTGCGGAAGATGAGGCAGCTCCTCCACCAACTATTGCCTGCACAAAAATGGTGACAAATGATGTCAACTACAAAGATGTCAACTTTTGTGAAAACTATATGTACATCAAGATGACTAGTGATGTCAACTACAAGATGGTAATTGAGCAACTAGAACAAAAAAAGTTGTGCCAACTGCATCATAAATTCATCAGCCCCTAAAACCCCGAGAAGCATTGATATTCAAGGATTTACTTACCCTAGTAGATGATTCAGCTCGCCCTGCTGCTGCTGCACGTTTAGTCCGCTTTACAACCCGAAACCGATCAACATCCTAAAAAAATAAAAAAAACATGGTTGTGGGAAAAAAATTATTATATGACCCAAAATAAGGTGAATGTGTAATCAGCATGCCCTTACCTCAACTTCCTCTCCCTCCTCAACAGTACGTTTTGGGCGTGGCTGGCGATTAGCAGCACGCTTTGTCCTCCGGCAAAGGGACTGACTTCCAAAACCCTAATTAAGCAACCAGAAAAACATGAAAAAAGGATATAAGCATACATGGATAAGTTGAAAACAACTCAAATATGCAGAAAAAATGAGAAAAATACATCTCCTTCATTGCCATCAGCTCCTCCTCCTATTATAACCATTTTTAGCCTGTGGGGAAAATACAAGAAAAGAAAACAAAGTTAGAAGATGCGCAAAATGAAGTACAGAACCAACTAGTACATGGATGCAGCCAACTAATCAGGCAACTTGTGCAACTGAAGAACGCGTAGACAGACAACCTAGCACAAAACAACAAGCAAACTAAGCAGGGCAACTAGTATCCATTGTAAAACACATGGACAGCCAACTAGTATAGTGATGCAGCCAAATCAGTAGGCAACTTGTGCAACTGAACAGCGTGTAGACAACCAGCTAGTACAAACAGTTAGGAACAGTAAACCAACTAACCAAGACAACTAGTGCAACTGCAGAGCATATGGACAACCAACTAATATATGGATGCAGCCAACTGAGGAGAATTTTGTGCAACTACAAACATATACAACAAGTTCAATCAGCCATTGCATTGCACACAACATGCGCACATCTAACAAACAGCAACATGAACTCAGCATAAAACTTGAAGGACTAGGAGAAATCATATAAACCAACTAAAGTTTAACTGTGGCAAAGTAATAACTAGGCAGAAAATAGTTAACTAAAGGCAACAAACTCAAAATGATAACTTGTGCAACTGGGACAAAAACAGAACTTGTGCAACAAGAATATACAATATTGGAAAATTGGCAGGCATTGTAACTAATTTGCACAAATAATGGACCCTGGTTGCACACAACAGGGGAAACACACATGAACAACCACATACACAACAAGACTGACAGAATGGGTAGACCATATTGGCAACTCGAATACGAAAAGCAGAGCAACTTGTGCAACTCAAAAACAGCATATATACAGCCAACTAGTATATGGATGCAGCCAACTAATTGTGCAAATGAACAACATATAGACGGTCAACCTAGTGCAAAACAGCAAACCAACTAAGCGGGACAACTAGTGCAGGTGTAGAACATATGGACAGCCAACTAGTAAAAGTGATGCAGCCAACTGAGCAGGCAACTTGTGCAACTGAACAGTGTGTAGACACCCAACTAGCACAAACTGGTGCAACTGCAAAACATAGGGACAACCAACTACTATATGAATGAAGCCAACTGGATAGAATTTTGTGCAACTAATAGAAAATCCTCTCTACCTAAATCTTTGTACAACAACTTCAAATCAGCCAATACATTGCGCACAGCATTACGCACATCTAACAATATCTGTACAACAACTTCAAAATCAGCCAACTGGGTACATCAACTTGTGCAACCGGACTAAAAAATGAATACCAACTAGTTCAAGCATATATCCAACTAAGAACGAACAACTTGTGCAACTGGAACACAAGTGTCTACCAACTACACAGCAACTTCTGCAAACTCGAACACAACTAAGAGACACCAAGTTCACAGAACTGCAAATGCATAGCCACCCATTTCATAAACTTCCCGCGGCGGCCATGAACAGCGAATCAAGGATGAATCGCGGGACAAAAACCACCACCACCACTACCGCACAAAAACGAAGCAAAACACAGCAAGGGCTCCCCCTCTATGCAGCCCGCCACATCCGCCGCCCGTCGACCTAGACACCACCTCGCCACCGGCAACGAGACAGAGAGAGGGAGGATAGCAGAGGGCAGCCGCGGACGTCTGCCTCGAGCGCAAATCCAACAACCACCTACACCAACAACAAACGCATTCCCCAGGCGACACCTGGCGCTCACACCAGATCAATAACAAAAGGCTGGCAGCTTGGATAGAGAATATTGGGAAATTGGCAAGCATAGGTACTAATTTGCACAAGTAATGATCCCTAATTGCACACAACAGGGGAAAACACATGACCCAGAAGAACCACCACAAGGCTGGCAGATTGGCTATATTATCTCAAACATTGTCTACTACTGCTCCTAATTTGCATGCAAGGGAACAGAGTTGCACACCGCGGGGGAAAACACTAATCAAAAACACCAGATCCACCGCGAGGCTACAATCCACAGACGCGGCTCTATCGCCGCGAACCACTCATCCTCCATGAACCGCTCATCCCGTACGTGTATGCACGAACTCTCCCCCCTACTGCAACGCAAAAACGACGGGATGAGCACAACCCTAGCCCACCCCTGCCAATCTGGCGGTTTCCTAAACGAAGTAGTCCGCGGGGGTGACCTCAACCTCGCCGAAAAATGAGTTCGACCTCCCTAACCCCGACCGCGACCTCGAGTTCGACCTCTACCTCGACCCCCCTGACAACGACCGCGACCTCACCAAAAAACGAGTGACCTCACCAGAAAAAAGGAGGGCGGGCGAGTGGAGAAACAAGCAGGACGAAGAACAAGGAGCGCGCGTAGGAGCAGTACATGTGCCGCCGCGGACAACGACCCTCGCGGCGCGCCCCGCCGTCGACCACAACCCGGCGGATTTGGAACCGCCCCCGAGCAGCAACCAACAGCTAAAGCAAAGGGGGAGAGGGGGAAAGAGGAGGAATGGGCGGCGAGAGGTGGGGGGGGGGGGTGGACGGGGTAATGGCACAAAATTCGAAACCATCAGCCACTACGCACGAGCGGCTAATACGCTGGAGAACTGCCTAATACTCTATGACATGTGGGTCCCACGGGGGGCTTATCTCGCGCGGCGCGGCGCAATCGGACCAGGCGACCGGTCCACGCGCGGGTTCGAGCGGCGCGGCCCCACCAACCGACCAGGGGACACCTGGACACAGCGTGCCGTCGATCGGGACGAGATCGAGCGGCTCTTGTTCGGCCGCTCGAATTCTCTCCGTTCAGCGCGCGGCCGCTTTTTAGATTTTAGGCAGAACAAGTCATGAAGGATGCACAAGGCGAGGAATTTCTGAAATAAACTAAGGTCTAAAACTGTACTCACCATTGTACACCATCCATCCCTGCACGCTCACGCATCCGCGCACCAGAACACACCTTTGTGCTTCTAGCTGCGATGAACTGACCACCGAATACCCCGGATGAACCTGTTCTTCATCTAGTACCAAAGTCTACATCAAGAAGCACTCTGTTGACTGTGTCTTCTATCGAGCACCCCTGACCAGCAAGGATATCTGAAGTCCATGTCACTGGATGTGGCTTCAACTTTAAGGGGGGTAACACGGACTCAGACCAAACAGGAATGTCACCTCTATGCTCTTCCTTCACCGCCGCCATGGATCGCTCACTACCAAGTCGTTGGCATCGCCGCTACTCACCCAACACCCTTCGCCAGCATGCCAAACTTCTGACGATTCTCTACACCGCCACAGCATGGAGCCACAGGGGCTTTGGTTGAGGGATGGGTCTTCGGCTCTCTGCATTTCGCACATCTCAGCCCACTTGTGCAAAGTGTGGGCAGATGGAGAGTTGCTTTTATATGTTATATTCCCCACTTCTCTTTCTTCCCTTTTTAGGTTTTTTCACATTTTCCCTTTGTTTCCCTTTCTCAAGAGAACCCAGCAGAGTAGGATTTCCAGAGTGAGACACTGAAGACGCCATGCAAACCAGATGAGCAGCATTTTCCTTTTGTGAAGAAAATGCCAACCATTTCGCCCGGTACCTTCCATGTTTTATCTGCTAATAAAGAGGTCGTCAACAAACACTGTAAGGACTTCTCACCATTTTGCTAAGGTAAATACTTTGCATTATGATACCAAACTGAGAACATCACTAGATCGGAGTACATCACACACCATATGAAGGAAGGTTTTGGCTTGATCGCATATTCATGGCCGCATTTCCCGATTGATGATTAAACTAGTCCAAGCTGAAGATGATTCGGGTCACTGCAGCAATGGAACAGAACAGAACAAGTCATAAAGGATGCACAAGGCGAGGAATTCTGAAATAAACTAAGGTCTAAATGTACTCACCATTGTGTACCATGCAGTTCAAGAATTATATAATCCTGGCTTTGTTACAAAAGCGCCTGGAACAGATTGCATTCACCGAACAATACTGTTACTTTCATCTGAAGGAGGATTTTGGTCTGGTAGTATATTCATGGCAGCATTTTCCGATTCATCGGATAGTTTTTTTTTACGGGTGGATCGGATAGTCTAAGCTGAAGATGTTTCAGTTCACTGCCGCAAAGCAATAGTACAGAACAAGTCATAAAGGATGTCACACAAGGCGAGAATTTCAAAGATAAACTAAAATCTAAATATACTCACCATTGTGCACATGCAGTTCAAGAAACATATAATCCTGGCTGTGGTACAAAAGTTCTTGGAACAGATTGCATTCACCGGACAGTACCGTTACTTTTATGGCCATTGCAGTGGCAGAAGACAACCTGAACTAACCACAACTTCTGCACATACTTTTGCTTCTAAGGAGGCTGATCTACAAAATAAATCATTGTGTAATTTTAATAGATTTTACTCATGTCCAGTCTAACACATACCTCATAATTTGCAAATAACACATACCTTATTAATTCAGGTCCAGTCTAACATGCTGCAGGGTGCATACTTCATTAATCCAGCCCAAAGGAGTCTGCTACTATTTCCCCTGTTTTACTCTTCTTTCTTTTGGTTCGCGTGTTTCCTCTTTTCCTTTCTTTTCTTTTCTTTTACAAGAACCTAATACTCCCTTGTTGGTTTCCTAATTTTAAACACAACTATCAGGCAACAGGTCCTATTTCTGAGTAAGAAAGTTTGGAACTCGAAATCGAACAATGCCGCTACCTTTTTTTCTTGAAAGAACATCATACAGTGACACAACTACCCATTTTAAAGATACCACAAAACAATATGTGTTAACTTTGAATGTTTGGATTTTTTAGGTAAAAAACTTCTTTTTTTTTTCTTTCCTTTTCTTTTTTCCTTTTTCCTTTGTCCTTTTTTCTCTTTTTTCTTTTTTGCTTTCTTTTTTCTTTTCTTCTTTTTTTCTTCTTTTTCTTCTTTTTCTTTTTTTTTGCCAGAAGAATGAAGAGATTTCTACAAGGCTATGAGAAAGCCCAAGTCCAGGACAGATCCCTGCAAAGTAGATTTAAATGAGGTAAGGAACACTTTAGATTTTGTTGTTATAAGGAAATCACAACCAAAGTAATATGACTTGGGTGTAACCTGTGGGTTATGAAGAAACAAGGTAAATATCATGGATTAGTTTTATGAGGTATAAAGTGTGGACTTGCATATACATACCATATCTGCACAGGGAGGTGATACCACCCAAGGACATGAAGCACACACTATGTGTGAATGCAAGGGCAGAAGAATTTGCGACTCCATGCAGAGGCCTGCAAAGTAGGCTGAAAACGACATGGTTCAGATTAAGTGAGGCTATATATGCATCTATGATGCAGGGGATAGGCGTAATAAAAGTTTTCATTGTCTAAAAAAACTTGAAATTGGTGGGAAGGGTTGGATACAAATGAGCAAGCATTTGAACTTTAGTATTCAGTCATGGTCCATGACAACTCAAAACACATGAAAGGCGAACAACATGCAGAACTGCTACGTACAGATTAAATTTATAAAGCAGATGACTATGCATACACTAACCAGTTTATGTACATGGAGGCATTTACAGATGGATTGCCAACTTCGTGAAAGACATAACAAGGCAAGGCTAGAAGAATGTGCGCATCCAAGAATGGCTCTGCACATAGAGAATATTAACCTGTGTGGGGTCAGATGAAAATGACAATATTGTGGTGATGAAAACATAAAGAGAATTTCTCTGGTGCTTTCGAACTTAATTTATTAGTAAACACGATAGAAATATTTGGGTAGGAACTGATCAGAAGTTCTAACAAGGAACTTGTTTGTTACCATTGATTGAAATTCAACAAGGAACTTAATTTATTAGTAAAGATGATGGAGAGTGAAGGCTCTGGCGACCCGCCAGGCGACCCCCCAGCATCCGCGGGCACGGCTGCTGCCCCTCCTCCACCGTCCTCCCCAAGTCCGGCAGTCGTCCCCAGCCACCCTCACGCCGCTCTGGCTGCTGGCTCCTGCCCTGGAGGTAACCCTAACTCGCTCTCTGTCGGTTGTTCGTCCCATGCTCTCCCCTGTGCCTCGGTTCCGCGTCCTGGCATTGCCTTCCGCCAGCGTGTGCTGGCCTCGTTCCTCACCTCACACACGGTGGCCTTCCCTGTGCTGGGCCCCCCCGGTGTTCTCTGGGTCGTTGCTCCTTTCCCGGCGAAGTGCTTTTCGGCGAGCGGGGTAGCGAACCTTCTCTCCTACTTCTTCTGCTCGCCAGATGAAAAGCTCATCGCCTCCCCCGACCGTGCTCTGGTCTTCTCTGTCGAGGTTGCTAGCCCCGCCGTCGCCGAGTTCCTCGTCGCCGTCGGCCCTGGCCTCTTGCACGCCATCAACCTCGCGCTGTTCGTCTCTAAGGGTGGGGCCTCCGCTGCTGCGGCCAGGGCCCGGGAGCGCGCTGTGCGCGTGGCTAGCGCTTCGCGCGTGGCTGGCCGAGGTCACCAACCGGGTGTTACTGCGGGAGGGGCTAAGGCTAGCCGCCATAGGCTTTTAGAGATTTGGTGCCCCATCCCCTCAGGGTTTAATTCCCTCGGTTTGCTCCCCCTACCGCGGACTAACGTTTCACTCGCTGATTCGTCGAGAACGCCCGAGAAATCTCCTGCCCATCCTGCACCCGATCTCCCGGCAAGTTTGGTCGCATCCCAGTGCGACAACTCCGCTGTCCGTAGCGGCTGTTCGCCGGGCATTGACTGCAGGGGGAGTGATGGCTCAGCAGCGGCTGTCTCGTCGGCGTTTACTACCCCTGCGGGTGCGAGGGGAAGCCCATATCGGGACGCGCTCCTCTCCACTAACCATAGCCAAAAACCTGCCCCGCGCCCTTTCATCCCTCCGCTATCGCTCTCGGGGTGTTTCCGCTGCCTCTCCACTCTCCATTTCGTCAGGGACTGCCGCGACCCTGTTCGTTGCCGACGCTGCCGTGTCTCGGGCCACCGCGCCGGATCACCGTGTTGCGTCATGGCATCCCCTCGCAAGTCCTCGCCCCGCCACGCCACCTGCACCTCCCCACCCAGGCCGATGCTCTCCGCCGCCACCTCCTCCTGCCCGGCGCCCCGCCACTCCGTACCCTTCTGCCGCCGCCCGTGCTGCCCAGGCCCTGGTTGACGTGCCCCTCCTTGGGGGGTTCGAAACTGAGGGCCCTAGTTCATTGGCGGAGAGCGTCCCTGAAGTGTGCAAGGAACCGCGGTTTCGCGACATTTCCACCTCTGCTGTGGTGTCTTCTCCGCCGCCGTCCCCCGTACCCTCCTCTCCGGTGACGAGCCACCCCGAGCCGGTCCTGAGCGGCGACCATGGTCAGGGGCTTGCGGCTGAGCGCCCTGGTCCCGGCTCCGACGGGTCGTGGTCCGGCAGCGCTCCTACTTCCATCACGGGGTCGCTGGAGGCCTCGGAGTCCTCTCGGTCGTCGGGACGCTCCATTGCTGCTGAGTCCCGCCGCCCGGACTCTGTTGAGGTCTTCATGCCGGACGGCGACTACTCCGCGGCCTTGCGGCTCGCGGTGGTCACCATTGAGCCTCCAAATGCCTTCTACAACGACACGGTGGCGGTGCAGGCTGCTCTCCTACGTGACATCGGGCACATCCTCCCCGAGACCATCCCTTCGTCGATCGTGGCCATGTACCTGCGCTTTGCCACCCCGGCAGACCGTGAGGAAGCCATGCGCCACCAACCTTTCATGCACGAGGGCGCGCGCATCGATCTCCACCGCGAGGAGCAATATGCCCGCTCGGAGGTGCATGTGGGGACGTGTGCCCTCCTCGCCGCCACTTGCTTCCCCTCCGAGCACCTGAATCCTGTCGGCATCGCGGCGGCCTTCGCGCCCTTTGGCAAGGTGCTTGAGATTGACCCGCTGGTTCTGGCGGGGCGCGAGCTGGCCACGGTGAGGGTTGTGGTGTGCCTCCGCAACCCGCGGGATGTGCCCTGTGACATCTGGCCTATCGGCAATCGATGGGGTGTCCGGGTGATCTCCGTCTGGCCGGTGCGCGCGTGGGCCGTCTCCGACTCCTTCTCCAGAGATGGGCTGTACCTACCCTTCTTCCATGACCCCCCGCCGCCTTTTGCACACAACTTTCCCGTCCTCCAGGGGACGCCAGCGGGGCGGGGGCGCGGCGGCATCGTCAACGCTCCTCCCTTCCGGGGGCGCGGTCGTGGGGGCGAGCGGCGGCTCGCTTCGGTGTTGCGTGTACTTGGAGCGCCGCCTCTCCCCGGCCAGGGCAGCGCTCCCCCCTCCTTCCTCCCCGCCTGGGCCCTCCTCCCGCCTCTCCTCTCCTCCTCGATTCGCCCGTCTCTGGCTCGATGACCTCCCGCTCTACGGTGACCATTGTAGAGCTGGACGAGGACCTGCCTGCTGCTGAGGTGACGGGAGCTGGAGGCGAAGCTCGGCGCAGTCTCCGTCTGGCTGGGAAGGAGAGTGCGGCTTGGGTCAGCGTCGAAGCCAAAGCCGCCAGGCTCAAAGCCCTGAAAGAAGCTCTGACGGGGTGCTCTCCCAGGCTCAAGGCAAAGGCAGAGAAAGATAAGATCCTTGATGGCGTTCTTGCCCCCTTAAGCAAGAAAAGGGTGGCGGGGCTTCGCTCGGCTGCTTCCATTCCCACTGCCCCGGTGCCTGCCCCTGCTGATGATTAACGGCCCTACCTTTGTCACTGCTCTGGCGATGGCAAGCCGTGAGTCGTCGTTTATCCGCCTCCCCTCGGGCTGGCTTGTATCTTTTCTTCGCTCTTTCCTGCACTACGCTAGTGTTTCCCTTAATTCGTGTTGCTACGGTGCGTGTTGTTGTAATGGGGAGTAACTCTGTTAGGACTGTCCGTGTGTTGTTCTGGTATGTCCAGGGTTTGGGTTCCAAGGACAAATGTGATGTTGTCAAGAACCTTGTGATCTCTGCCAACCCTAGTCTTGTTTGCCTTCAGGAAAGTAAGCTGTCTGCCTTAGACTCCCGCAAGGCTGCTACTTTCCTTCCAGGGCGCCTCTCGGAGTTTATCACCAAGGATGCGGATGGGAGCCGTGGAGGTGTGGTGACGGCCTGGGATCCTGCGCGTTACTCCCTGGTTTCCTCCTCTGAATCGCGTTTCTCTCTCACTGTCACGCTGGCCTGCACTTCCTCGGCCGCGCGTATGACGATTACCAATGTGTACGGGCCCTCTGATCACTCCCTCGTGGATGATTTCGTGGGAGACATGGTTGCTTTGCCTGCTAATGTCTCGGATGCCTGGCTCGTTCTTGGGGATTTCAATCTTATCCGTGATCCGTCAGAGAAAAATAATGATCGCTTTGACGTCAGGCGTGCCGCTAAGTTTAACTCTTTGATAAACTCTGCTGCCCTTCACGAGCTGCATCTTTCGGATCGTCTGTACACATGGACAAATCGGCAGAACCCCCCGACCTTGGCTCGCTTGGACAGGGCGTTTTTCGACAATAGGTGGGGCGCGACCTTCCCCGACTCGACCCTCTCCTCCTTTCCACGCACCACGTCTGATCATGTCCCACTCTTGGTGGCTGCTTCCACCAAAGTCCCCGCCCCCTCTCGCTTCTTCGAAAATGCTTGGTTAACCGACCCCCTCTTCCTCCCTTCCACTCTCCCTTCTTGGGTTAACTCGGTCCGAGGCACGGGCGCGGCTGGGGTTCTTTCAGCCAAAAAGAAAGCATTTAGGTTTGCATCCAAGGCTTGGAAAAAGCGTTACCGGTTCATTCCTGCTTTTGATAACGATTGCCGGTTCTTGATCGGGTTCTTTGATTTTGTGGAGGAAAACCGTTCTTTGTCTGCAGAAGAATCAACGCTGAGAGGTGACACGCGTCAGGCACTTGCGAGCTCGATTCTCCGCCAATGTGCTCACTGGCGCCAACGCGGGAAGAGGCGGGCGGTCTGCGAGGGGGACGAGAACACTCAGTTCTTCCACGCGTCCACCTCTCATCGCCGTCGTTGCAATACGGTCGCCGCCTTGGAAGTCGAAGGGGTTCGAGTGGTGGATCATGCAGGAAAGGCCGCCGCGCTGCTGGGCTTCTTCACCGGCCTCTTAGCTCGGGCGCGGCGGCCCGTCTGGCGTTTCTCCCTCTCTGGGCTTTACGCCCAGTCGACGCGGGTGGACGGCCCGCCTCTCATCGCTCCATTCGCCCGCGCGGAAGTTAAGGCCGCGGTCGAGGCGCTGGACCGCACCGTGCGCCTGGGCCCGACGGGCTGGGGCCTGCCTTTTACCAGGCGGCTTGGCGCGAAGTGGCTGATGATCTTCAGAGGCTGTTCGATGATCTTTGGTCCGGTTCTGCCTCCCTGGATGGGATTAACCGAGCTTATGTGGCTCTCCTCCCCAAGACAACCGTTGTGCCGACGCCGGCTGATTTCCGGCCTGTCTCCCTGCAAAACGGAGATGTCAAGATATTGTGCCGAGGGCTGACGACCAGGCTTCAAAAGCAAATTGTGGATCTGATTGATGAAGACCAGTCTGGATTCGTGAAAGGGAGGAGTATCTCTGAAAATTTTGTCTATGCCACTGAATTAGTCCAATGCTGCCACAGAAGAAAAACGCCTGCGGTTGTGTTGAAGCTGGACTTCTCCAAGGCTTTTGACTCGGTTAACTGGGAGAGTCTCCGTTCTATCATGGAGGTCCGTGGCTTCCCGACTGTTTGGTGTGACTGGATTGACGAGATCCTCCATTCATCCCGCTCGGCGGTCTTGCTGAATGGGGTGCCTGGGAAATGGTTTGCAATGAAGTGTGGTCTACGCCAGGGGGATCCGATCTCGCCTTACCTCTTCCTGATCGTTGCAGACATGCTGCAGCAGCTGATCCGTCAGGATACAGTCATGAGGCATCCGCTTGTGCCCGGCTCCCCCGCCGTTGTGCTCCAATATGCCGACAACACGTTGGTTCTCATGAGGGCGGACGAGGAGGGCGCGGTTCGTCTCCGTCAAATCCTGGATATGTTTGCTGAGGCGACTGGGCTGCGGATCAATTTTGCCAAAAGCACGCTCGTCCCAGTTCATGTTGATCAAGAGACACAGGATGTGGTCGTTCGGGCGCTGGGCTGCGTGGTTGGAGCCTTCCCGCAAACCTATCTCGGGTTGCCGCTGTCGTGGCAAAAACTGAAATTCGCGGATTTTCTGCCGATGCTCGCAAGAGTCGATAAATATCTTGCTGGCTGGGCGGCGCGCCTACTCTCACTCGCTGCGTGTTTGGTCCTTATCAACGCGGTTCTGGACGCCTTACCAACCTATGCCATGGCTGCCCTGCTCCTCCCCCCAGCCATGCGGAGGGACTTTCTGTGGAATGTTGCTGAGAGAGCCTCGGGAGCACAATGCTTGGTTGCCTGGGACCGGGTTTGCCGCGCGAAAAGTGAAGGAGGGCTGGGGGTTCGCAGCCTTGCGGCCCAAAATGAATGCCTCTTGCTGAAAATGGTTCATAGGCTCCATGTTGCTCAACGTTTGAGGTGGGCGGCTTGGGTCTGGGCGGAGGCAAACGGGCGATCGCTGCTTGGAAATGGTGGCCGTGCCCTGGAAGAGCAGGGAGTGGTCCTAGCCAGGCTAATCCCCCTGTACCGCACGCTCTCTTCGGTGGAGGTGATGGATGGCCGCACTGTCTCCTTCTGGAGGGACCGCTGGCTGCCATGCGGTCCTATTGCGGCGGCATTCCCTGCGCTCTTCTCACACTCTGTTTCGGTGGAGGTGACGGTCTGGCAAGTACGAGCCGATGGGCTCCACCGACACCTTGTGCCGCGCCTCACATGGGTCGGGGAACAGGAGTTGGCCGTGGTCTCAACCATGATCTCAACCACGCCGGTCCGGGGCGGGGAGGACGTGCGGTCGCTCATCCACATCACCGCCCCGTGTGGGCGCCTGTCGTCAGCCAGAGCATACCGGCTGCTGAGGTTCGAGGGGAGGACCTTACATTGGGCTCAGTTCATCTGGGATGCGTGTGTGCCGTCCAGAGTCAAATTCTTCTGTTGGCTGATGGCGCAGCGACGCATTCACACCAGAGATGTGCTGCTGAAGAAGCACATTGTCGAAGCGGATGGGGTCGGGTGCCCAATCTGTGAAAGGGAGCCGGAGAGCGCGGACCATCTGGTCTTCTCCTGCCCGTTCGCGGCGACTTTCTGGAGACATGTTGGCATCGAGGTCAATGGCGCAGCGGTTAACTGCCTGGATCTGCTGGCTTCTTCGGCGAGCTCGGTCGTCGGCTCTGCCCGAGACTTCACCATGCTCTGTTGTTGGCACTTGTGGAAACATAGGAATGCGGTTGTATTTCAGGGGCAGCGGCCCTCTCTCGCTCGGTTGCTGCGGGGCTGCCGGGAAGACGCTCTCCTGTGGCGTGGGCGCCTGAAAACGGATGACCGGGGCCATGCTGATACTTGGTTAATGGCCCTGGGGTAGCAAGGGACGAGCGGGCAGCTCGGTGCCCCCTTCAGTTTGTTCTTGCTGTTCCCCCTTGTGTAATTCTCTTGCTAGGCATCTTGGTTGATGCTTGTAATCTCTGGGGTTTTTTTGCCTCCTTGATTAATATATTCAGGTGGGGGAAACTCTCCCCCCCCCCCCCCCCCCCGTTGAAAATTCAAAAAAGAAAATTTCAACATCTCTCACTATTGGAATTGTTCCTTTTCTACGCTACCTTTTTTAGCTCCTTGCTGCTGTCACCACAGACATGTCATGCTTCTGGTGAACTTAGGAGGTTGTCCTTGGATATAAAAGTAGGAGATCTCAAATTATTGCAGACAACTCCGGAGGCAATCCTTGAGAGAGATGAGATCATGGAAAATCAATGGAAAGTGGTGGGAGTTGGGAATGGACACAAGCAAGGAAGTATTTGTTCAATTCCGGTCGTAACTAGAACAACTCAAAACATGAAGGGTAAACTTCCGACGTAACCAAATTAATGAGGCACAGGCCGCACGGCACAACTACGGATTAAATTTGCAAACAATGCATGAACTGAAGTATGGGAGTAATGGATGATAATTCATATACTAACCAGTTTAGCAATGGATGGATGCTATAAAGGGGGATCTTCATACATGCATGGGCAACAACTTCAGAAACTGTGCTTGGACACAAAGAACTGGGTCTACAAGGCTAAGCTAGAAGAATGTATAAATCCAAGAAGAGACCTACACATAAAGAAGATTAGAACAAGTGGGTTATTCAGACGGCACAACAGCGACTGCGGTGGAGCAAACAAAAAGATAACTACGGAAAGTAATGTAAATTTGTGGGTGGGAACTGGGATTGTGTACAAACAAGGAATTAAATCTTACCTTGGATTAGGTGTAGCCTTTGATTATAGGAATGATTCCTTTTAACTTGCGGCACTTCCTTTTTAGCTCCTCGCTGATGCCACTAAAAACTTCTAATTTCCATAGTGAACTTGTCAGGCCGTCCTTGGGCAGGAGATTTGACGAACGGACAACGCTCGATCACTAATTCTTGCAGAAGGGTTCAGAGGATGTCCTTGGGCAGCAACTGGACAGTCTCTGATCTGTAATCTCAAGCTTGGTTAGGCGCTGCAGCTTCTCTCAGTCCCGGAACTCATAGTCAGTTAATATTTCTCCCTTTTCAAATAGATACCACACAAAAACCACATAATGGATATAATTCTTTCCCTTGCAAATTTCCATTTCCCTTTCCTTTTGTTGGGAGTTACTACTGGATGTTGATTTCCAAATATGCAACACAACTATCAGACAAACAACCCTACACAATTAGAATTACTACTTTTGCTGTGAAAGAACATACAACAACTACACAAACACCTCACATAAAGTCACAAGACTACCACACGTGCGGACACTGAACAGATGGAAAGCTTTACTCTCTTTTTTTAAAGCATTTCCTTTCTTTTCCTTTTTTCTTTTTTTTTTCTTTTTCCTTTTTTCCTTTTATTTTTTCCCTTTTCTCTTTTTCTCTTTTTTCTTTTTCTTTTTTCTTTTTTCTTTTTCTTTTTTTCTCTTTTCTCTTTTTTTCTTTTTCTGTTTTTTAGCTTTTTTCGTAGAAGGAGAGAGCTCTCCAAGGCTATAAGAATGTACAACTCCAAGACTGATCCCTGCGAAGTAGATTGAAAGATAACATACATCATTCAGACTATGCAGTAACATGTAATCCAAAGTAAACCAAAATGTCTCAACGTGTGGGGTCACCATGGATTAACTTCCAAAGGGGTAAAGTGGTGTTCTTACATATACATACCATAGTTATGTAGGCGATGCCACACAAGGTCTTGGCGTCCAAAATTGTGCAAAGGTTCTACAAAGGTAGAACAATTTTTAGAGCTCCATAGCAGAGGCCTGAATGGTAGATTGAAACTCACATTGTTCAGATTATGCGGTAAGCGAAACAGATAAAATGAAAATGTTGACGTGTGTGGGATCAGGAAAATGTGATGGAAAGTGGTGGGAGTTGGGGATGGATGCAAGCAAGGAAGCATTTGTTCAGTTCCAATAGTAAGTAGAACAACTGAAACATATGAAATGGAAACTTTCTCAGGTAACCAAAATAACAAGACACATCACAACAAATCGACGTGTTAAATTTGTAAACAGTGCTGAAGAAGTGGTGTACGGGAGTAGGGGATAATTATTCATATATATACTAACCATAACCAGTATAATAATGGACGGGTGCTATAATAATTTGAAACCTTCATGCTTTCAAGGGCAGCAACTTCATGAACTGTGCTTGGATAGAAAGAGAACTGGATCTATAAGACTAGGCTAGAAGAATGTACAAATCCGAGAAGAACCCTGCACATTCAGAAGATTAAAAAAGTGGGTTATTCAGATGGCACGGCAGTAACTGCGGTGAAGCAAACAAAAAGACAACTACTCTGATGCTTACTTACGAGATTAGTTATGGAAAGTAACGTGAATTTGAGGGTGGGAAAGTGGGGAATGAGTACAAGCCATCAAATGTCAGTTACCTTGGATTAGTAGTAGATGGCATAGTCTATGATGATTGGAATGGTTCCTTTTAACTTGCGGCACTGCCTTTAAGCTCCTCGCTGATGCCATCAAATACTTGTAATTTTCGTAGTGAACTTGGCAGGCCGTCCTTGGGCAGAGATTTGATGGCCGGACAGTTTCTGATATATAATTCTTGTAGAGAACTTGGTAGTCCGTGCTTGGGCAGCAACTGAATGGCTGGACACCACCGGATCTGTAATATCTTGAGGCTGGCAAGCTTGGTTAGCCCCATAGGGAGGTGCTGCAGCTTCCTGCAGTGAGAAAACACAAGTTTCTGGAGGCTATTGAGGAGGTAAAGGGCCTCCTCTTGCTCCTCTGTTAAGCGCTCCACCTCTTCGTTGTAACAAAAGTTTAACTCAGTGAGGGCGGAAGAGAGGAGTCTGCAGATGGGCACAGTAAGGACTCCCGCCCAGTCATCTGTCGACAGATTTTCGAGTTTGGATGAAGAGGAAGGAATCTCTTGGTCATGCGGCCATGAGGGCTCTGAACCAGTGAAGAATTTTGGGGTTCCACAGATGTTTAATCGTGTGAGGTGGCCCTGGGCGATGAGAGGCCAGAAGCCCTCGCCTCTTAGATCCCCACAATCAGACATGTATAAACTGGTGAGAGAGATGAGATTTGAGAGGGGAGCCAGCGTCTCCATGCCCTCCATGCGCCACACCATGAGTTGTTGCAGGGAGGTTGGGAAGGGGAAACAAGATGAGGCGCAGGACGAATAGGACGAGAAGAACCTGGGGCAACCAGATATGCCCAACCATTGGAAGGAGCAGAGACTCTGGAGCCCTCCTCCGTGTGTGCTGTCCTTGCCAAGTGAAGCAGAGAGTAACCGCAGCTCTTTGCATGCATCGATGTTCAACTCCTGTAGTTGGCGAGGTAGGAGCAGCAGACCTCCTCCTCCTGCTGCTGCATCTTCTACCTCCTCTCCTCTTGTCTGATGGTGCCCATCTTGTGCATGCTCAATTTCAACTTCATTACCTGAAGATGATGGTGTCGTCATCTCCGTCTGAAGCACCGCCACACCAAGCTCTGTTATCTTCTCACAACTTCTCATTACTAACACAGTGAGCTTCGGGAAATAAGACAACAGTAGTGTCAGTTCCTTTCCATCAGTACCACAGTCCTCGATCCGTATATGTTCAACTGGAAGCGGGCATTCAGTATTATAGCCTTCACCTTCAAACAGCAGCAACGAGTTGCTCATACCGGTTATCCACAGGGACTTGAGAGATTTTAGCTTCTGGAGATGAATCAGTGGCAGGGGAGGGCACTTCGTCACCTTCAGGTCTTTCAGATCAGCTAGATTATGGAATGCCAGCCCATTCCACAACGCACCATGCTGACAGTCTTTTCCCTCAACTTTCAAACTCAATTCCGATTTGTAGTTCTTCGAGTACACTAGCTTCCCAAATACTGGTCCTGTTTGTTCTATCTCAACTAAGCATGGAGCTTTGGTCCAAGGAATTGGAGGCAATGACGCCAATTTGGGGCAGCGTATAATCTTGAGCTCCCGTAGTTTAGGAAACCAAGACATATTCTCGTCGTGCTTTGCTTGATAGCTACTAGGGTGTGAAAATGGCAATTCCACGAGTTCAGGGCAATCTATAAAGATGACCACCTCTAGAACAGAGAGCAAATGACAAGGTTCGTTTCCAGCCCATTTTTGTAGTTTTGGTATGTTAACTATTTCCAGCCTTTTCAAAATATGGAAACTTTGGCTTGAGACATGACTCTGCCACTCTTCACCAGCAACGAACCCCAACTTCCCTAGAGGGGGAAGTGTGCTCCAAGATACGTCACATAGGGAAAGAGATTCTAAATTTTCAACTGAGAGGTACCTGCCCAACCATGATGGGCAATTAGCACCTCCATGTCCTCTAATGCATAGGTCTTGCAGATTACTGTGTGGTACGAGACTTTCAATGACATGTTCTTCTTGTTCTGCATTCTTGTTAGGTCCATCAATACACCATTCTAGTATTAACTTGTGCAAGTGGTTTTTGTGTATCAGTTTTAGTTCATTTGCCTCGTCTTTTTTCTGCACCTTTTCGAGATTATAAATGCCAAGTGATCCTCCAAGCTCTGTCAGTTCTCCTAGTTGACTTAGTTCAAAACCCTTGGTTTCTTTTCCCACTTCAAATCTCCTCAGTTCCTCTAGGAATTTAAGTTTCTCAACCTCGCATATGCTAGAGTGAAGTTTAAGACTATCTTCCGGCACACCAAAATGACGCAATTTTACAAGGCTGCTCATTTGACTTGTTGAACCAAAGCTGCCGCCCCAACTTTCTAGATCAATTACCTCTAAGTGATAGGATCTAAACAATGCACTAGGTAAGCACATGTCCTTATTACGAACTGATTTGATCCTTAGGTAGCGAAGATGGACAAGTTCTGAAAAGTCCAGCAACACAGCATCCACAGAATATGATGCACCAGACAGAAAAATAGTGCGCAAGGCTCTAGCTTCCCTAAATAAACCCCTAAAAGTTTTGGCAAAGTTTCCATGGTATTCACCAAACAACACTAAAGTGCGTAAGTTCTGAACTTTCAATCTTTTACCTAGTGCACTCAAATAACTGTTGTATTCTTTAAAAGTGATTATATCTTGGACATCGGTATTTTCTACAATGATGGACAAGTGACGTACAGATGCAGGAATTTGTATGGACCTCACATTAGAACTATATATGCAAAGGCATTCATATGATGAAACCTTCACTGCCAAGTCATGCAGTAGGTCATGAATAACATAACGAGGACCATTTTCTTTCTCATTCTTTCTAAAGAATCCATGATTTACCAAGTCATCTAAATAGCACAGTGCAACACCTTCTGTTCTTTTGGCCTTATCATGTGACCTTATAATGCCTAGTCCTATCCAGAAGTGAGTCAACTCTTTGCTACCAAATTCATAATCTTCTGGAAACAATGCACAATAGGAAAAACATTGTTGTAGATGAAAAGGGAGATAATCATAGCTAAGCTTTAGGGCAGGCATAATGTCAATGTCGGGTCTGTAATTCCCATTCTCTACTTTCTGCAACTCTTGTCCAGTGGTCCAAGGTAAGCTGGTTTCTTAGTAACCTACCAACTGTTTTTGCTGCAAGAGGGAAACCCTTCAATTTTGTTACTATTCTATTCCCAACATCACGTAATTCAGGATGGTCTTCCCATGGTCGTTGGTCACCAAATACACATACTTCGAAGAAAGACATAGGGCCAGTTCTTTTCGGCGATTCTCCCAGAATCACCCCCTTCCCCAGCTTCTCCCAGAATCGCCACTCCATATTTTTTTTACAATCCTATCTAGTTAAGATCTAACTAGCTAGGATTGTAAAAAACATATGGAGTGGTGATTCTGGGAGAAGCTGGGGAGGGGGGCGATTCTGGTAGAATCGCCCAAAAGAACTGGCCCATAGTATCCTCATGACTTAAACGTTCCACGTTGATTGAAGAATTAGTTGTGGTGACCATACTTGCTACCTTTGGAATTCGTGTAGTGACTATAACCACATTACCCTTTTCTCCATCATTATGTTTCAATGGAGCTAATAGTTTTTTCCACTCATCCTCATGATATGTCCACACATCATCTAAAACAAGCAACAACCGCTTAGATTTTAATCTTTGTTCAATTAACTCTTGGTTGCTAGCATTATCCTTTTCACCGTTCACTTTAGGGATCTTGTTCACAATCTCTTGTATCAACCTATCTGCATTAAAATCGAGAGAGACACATATCCAAACTGAAACTTGGAAAGAACTCTCGAGTTCTCTAAATATGTGTTGTGTGAGTGTTGTCTTCCCAATACCACCCGGACCAACAAGTGGAACCACAGTAAGTTCATTTGTACAATACTTACCATGTGTAATATCATCCACGATGCTCTTTTTCTGGCCATCCCTCCCATATAACTCAGGCTCTACAATATTTGGGGTGGTTTTGGGTCTGTTCATAGTACTGTCTTGGTTAGAGGTACGACTAGAACCCAATAGCTCTAGACTGAGGATGGTGGAGACCTTTCCACATAGGGCTTTCAGCTGCTCCACTATTTCTATCATCTTATGGGACATCCCCACCCTATCAAATTCCTTTTTTGGAGTTTGCACTACATGATTTCTCTGTACTGCCTTGGACTGCCAGGCGCCACAAAGGAACCGTCGTTCCAACATGGTATCGTCATCGTGGTCGATGGACGGGAAAGAGTAGCATGTGAGATTCTTACCGATAATGTGGGCAGAGCTGCGAGCACGAGAAATAACCTTGGAAATGCATCCACCATTGTTGGTGGGTGACGCTGGTGGGGAGCTGATTTGATGCCTGCCACGAGTGCGGATGCTAAACAGGCATCCTTGTTTCCCCCCACCTTCTGCTTCGTCGCCGGGATCGCCACGGCTAGCACTAGCACCAGGCGAACATGGTGAGAGCCTGAGCTTATGAGCGGTGGCCCTGGCAGTGTGCCGAGCATTGAGGACGAGGCCATCAATGCAGCCCTGTGCATCCAAGTCGGCGGTGGCGTGGTAAGTGCCTTCGAGCGCGTCCTGGATGCAGAAGTAGTCAAGCTCGTCAAGCACGTCGTCAGCCCTGTACGCGAGCTCCCGGAGCTTGTGTAGAAGCTCCTTGAGCGCGGGGCTTCGAAATTCCCTGCCCTGCGCGTTGTCGAGCATCCCCTGAGCGTAGAGGAGCTCCATCTTGAGGGCGTCGATGTTGTGGCCAAGCCCGGCGCTGGCCGCCCATGGCTCCAGCAGGCCGTCCGTGACCGGGGCCAGAGCCTTGCCCAACACCCAGAGCGCAGCGTCCACGGCGAAGTCCATCGCAACGCCAGCTGGAACCATTTCGAGATGCAGATGTTAGTTGTTGTTGCGAAAGTTTGGGGACAAGCTTGAAAAAGTATGTACATACTACTTACGAATGTGAATCCGGTGTGTGGCTCCCTGCAGCGAAGACGATGATCAAGCTGCGACGGAAGACAATGATCGAGAATGCTAATCCGGCGTGGCTCTCTCAATACTGTTTTTGCCGGCGCTGGTTGCGTGGAGAGGGTATACGTAGGCGCGCGCAGGGAAGAGGTCGTGGGAAGAGAGGCAGGGATCAATCGTTAGCTGTTGGTGGAGTGTTCCTTTCCTTCATTTGATTCTTTATAAGCTGCCGGTGGAGTTTTTCTTTATTTGATTCTTATTCTTTTCCTTTCTGGACACCAAGGCATCACAAATTCTAAAGCAACGGCAAGCACAAGCACCAAACCCACACTTGTTTCATAGGCATCGCATCGTCTACTCTTGTTTCTTTTCTTTATTTTTTATTTTGCTATAAAACATTCATCTGGATTTTTTTCTAAAGGGTATGTCACTGTGCTAATCAACCTACAACTTTTTTTATCCAGTGCATTAATAGTTTCTCCATCTAGTACAGAAAGAGTATTTATAGGTGAGAGGTCATCATTGTCTACGGACCGGCCGACCATAGTAGGTCTGCTTCCTTCCTCGAGGAGATCCACCGGAAAATTTCGGCCGCTTCTCCGGGGGCAATTCTTTCTGAGCATGGAACTCTTCGAAC
The DNA here is from genome assembly GCF_056163025.1 of Triticum urartu. Lineage (NCBI taxonomy): Eukaryota > Viridiplantae > Streptophyta > Magnoliopsida > Poales > Poaceae > Triticum > Triticum urartu. The sequence continues at coordinate 90,239,255 of NC_141873.1, forward strand.
GGTCGCTTAATTTTAAGTGGGAGGTCATCATTGTCTACGGACCGGCCGACCATAGTAGGTCTGCTTCCTTCCTCGAGGAGATCCACCGGAAAATTTAGGCAGCTTCTCTTCCGGTGGTCGTTGGAGGCGATTTCAATCTCCTCCGTTTCGCGGAGGACAAGAGCAACGCGAACGTTAACTTTGCACGGATGCAAATGTTTAATAATTTCATTGCCGATCTCGGCCTCCGTGAGATTGATAGAATTGGTGCCAGGTTTACCTGGACCAATCGTCAGGCCTCCCCAACCCAGTCCGTGCTGGACAGGGTTCTAGTTTCCCCGGAATGGGACCTCCGTTGCCATCTTGCCTCCCTTCGTGCCATCACCAGGATCGGCTCCGACCACGTGCCCCTCCTCCTCTCCTTCGCCGATTCCCCATCGATTCCGCTTTGAGACATTTTGGCTGTCCCAAATCGGTTTTGTGGAGGCTGTTGGCACCCGCTGGGTGGAAGCCCGTGGTCACCCCCACCCTCGTCCCCCCTCGGCCATTGATTGTTGGCATTTTTGTGCCAAGCGTGGCCGACAGTTCATGAAGGGATGGGGCGCTAACTTGGGGCGTGACCTCCGCGAGCGTAAGAAGGCCTTGTTGGCCGCCATCCAAGCCCTAGATCTTCGTGCTGATTCCAGCGGCCTCTCTCCGGATGAGTGGCTCTCTCACTACGACTTAGAAGACCAGCTCTCCGTCATCTACTCTGATGAGGAGGCGTATTGGCGCCTCCGCGGGGCCCAAAAATGGGTCTTGAAAGGCGACGCGAACATGGCCTACTTTCGGGCCATCGCGAACGGCCGGCGTAGGCGCAACACCATCCCCCTCCTCTGGGATGGTGTCTCCCTCCTGCAGGACCCCCGTGACATTCGTAGCCATGTCGACGGTTTCTATAGATCCCTGTTCTCTGCTGCTCCTAGGAGCGGCCTCTCCCTGGCTCCTGATTGCTGGACCGACGCCCAGCTGGTTTCGAATGAGAATGCGGCCCGCACGGCCCCTTTCTCCGAGGGCGAGGTTTGGGCTGCCATTCGAGGCATGAACCCCACCTCCGCTCTGGGTCCCGACGGCCTTCCGGTGAAATTCTTCCAGGCCTTCTGGAATGTGATTAAACTTGAGATCATGGCCATCTTCGAGGAGTTCTATGTTGGGTCCATTGACCTCGGGCGCCTCAACTATGGAATCATTTCGCTCATCCCGAAGGTTCCGGGTGCCTCTGACATCCGCCAGTTTCGTCCAATCACGGTCATCAACGTGATCTTCCGGATTCTGGCTAAAGGGTACGCCAATAGGGTGACCCTCCTCGCTGACCACATTACCCACCCCAACCAGTCTGCCTTCATTCAGGGGCGGTATATCCTGGATGGGGTGCTAGTTCTTCATGAAGTACTCCATGAGGTCCGATCTAAACACCTCAAGGCGGTTTTCTTGAAGATTGATTTCCATAAGGCCTATGACACTGTTAGTTGGCCCTTCCTTCGGGAAGTTTTGCTTCGAAAGGGCTTTGACGACCGCTGGATTACCAGGGTTATGCAGATGGTCTCTTGCGGTCGCACTGCCGTGAACATTAATGGGGAGATTGGCCCCTACTTCCCCACACTCTGTGGGGTTAGACAAGGCGATCCCTTCTCCCCTTTCCTGTTCAATATGGTGGTGGACGCGCTTGCCGCCATCCTGGACAAAGCGAAGGTTGCTGACCACATTCGCGGGATCACACCCCACCTGGCTGGCGGCTCTGGGATTTCCCTCCTCCAGTACGCCGATGACACCATCATCATGATCGAAGGCTTTGAGTTGGACATCCCCAATCTTAAGTTCCTTCTTCTCTGCTTCCAACAAATGTTTGGCCTTAAGATAAACTTCGACAAGAGTGATGTGATGGTGATGGGATACTCTGAGGCCGAGTCCCTTGCCATCGCTAACCGGCTCAACTGCCGCCTTGGTTCATTCCCCACGACCTACTTGGGAAGGCCTATTAGCGACTCTCGGCTCACCTCGCAGATCTACGCCTGACCGTGACCAAGCTTCAGACACGCATCGAACCTTGGCAGGGTAGATGGCTGTCTAAGGCGGCTCGGACCATTCTCATTAACTCATCCCTCTCCAGCCTCCTCCTGTTCCTCATGAGCTTCTACAGCCTCCAGGAGACTCTGCACCATGAGATCACCAAAATCCAGTCCCGCTTCTATTGGGCCGGCGACCACAATAAGCAGAAATATCATATGGTCAGCTGGCCTGACATTTGCAAGCCTAGGGAACAGGGCGGCCTCGGTATCATGTGTTCCAAGCTCATGAATATCGCCCTCCTGTCCCGATGGCTCTGGCGCATCTCGCAAGGCCATGGTGGCCTCTGGCTCGACATCATCCGGAATAAGTACTTGCGTGGACAGCCCCTTGCCTTTTGTCAGAGATCTGGCGGCTCGTAGTTCTGGCAATCGGTCGTCCAGCTTCTCCCTGTCCTTCGCATCGGGACTTCCATCTCGGTAGGGTCCGGCTCGGCAACTATCTTCTGGTTTGATCGGTGGGCCGGAGACTCCCCCTTTTGCCGCGCGCTTCCCCGACCTCTTCTCCATCGCGGTTGACCCCTTGATCTCAGTTGAGAGGGCCCTTATTGACTTAGGGCGCCTCGCTTTCCGGAGGCCTTTTGGCCCCCCGGAATCCTCCACTTGGCGTGAGTTGCTAGATTGCGTGGCTCTCCGTGAGCCTGTGGTCGACGGTGGCCCGGATCAGGTTAGATGGCGGCTCGAGCCTTCGGGCCAATTCTCCACCAAGTCATTGTACCAGGCCATCGCCCCATCCTCCGCTCCTCCCCCCTAGCCACGGTGTGGTCCATCCGCCTACCTCTGAAAATCCGGATCTTCATGTGGCAGTGGATTCGCGGTCGGATCCCGTCTGGCGTTGAGGTTCGCAAACGCAATGGTCCGGGCTCTGGCCTTTGCCCGCTTTGCGCCACCCCCGAAGACTCGAATCACATCTTCTTTTCCTGTGTGTCCGCGCAATTCGTTTGGAGCTGTTTCCGCGAGGTGGTGGGTGGAAATTGGTGCCACACCAACTTCCCCAACCTGTATACGGAGCTCCAGGCCTCCCCCCTGGCTTCTCGCCACATTAGGTGGCTTGAAATTGGGGTCATCGCTTGGACCCTCTGGACGATCCATAATAAGCTCGTGATCCAGCGTGCTCCTCTACGACGGGCTACTGACGCTATCTTCAAACTGTCTGGTTTCTTGCAGCTCTGGCGGCCGCTTAGCCGCCCGGATGACCGCGACGCCATCTCTGCCTTCATCGCCGACCTCCGCTCGATGGCCGTCCGTCTCTCCCCGCCGCCCCCGCCGCCTCCGCCGGATCCCGACTAGACGCGTGTTTGGTCCCCTGGCGCCTCAGCTCTTTTCTTTTAGTCGTTTTTGGGCTTGTTGAGCTGTGACCTCAGCATAACCTTTGTACTTGATTGTGTGACTTGGGTGCGTGTGTTTGAACTAGTCCATGTATGTGTGCTCAGTGGCGGTTTGCTTTATTTATAAAGCGGGGCGAAAGCCTTTTTCGGTTATAGGTGAGAGATAAGTAACTAGTAACGGTTATCTAGTGAGATAGCTAAGAGGGTGAAACCCTCCCTCGAAACAGGCTCACGCCCCGCTTTATATATAAAGCAAATATCACAGTACACGGCCAACCGATACAACGGAATGAGGAGGCCCTCTTACAAAGCAGATCCTAGGATAACCGGACAACACACACGAACACGAGAATGCTACCAAAAACTAATACAGGTAGGCCTGAAAATACGACACGACACGCACTAGGTCACCTAGGCTCCACGACAACGCCCTGAGGAGGGAGGACGACGCTAAGCGTCGCCGTTGCTTAGTCCAGGAAGGAGAGAGGTCTTCACCTCGAACCACAACAACGGCCTCAAGAGGTGAGCGGCGCCGGCAAGCATGGCCGACGCCGGCGCCAAAGCGCGGAGTTTTCGCTCGGCAGCTCACCCATGCCACGATGAGGCACCCAGAACCACCGCGGCGAGCACAAGCCTCCAGTTTTGGATCTGGACATTACTACTGTCGAAGACAGGAAATGAGCCCAAGCCCCCAACCGCTACACCCCTTGCTGCCCACACAACCAAGAAGCATAGCCATCGCCGCCCCATGGTGCCCGCCGAAGAGCCAACCATATGGACCTCCACCCGGGCCGCCGACCCGGCATCCATTTCTCGAGATACCCGTCAATCGCCCCCGCCACAGCACACCAACCAAGGTCGAAGGAGCAGAGGCACTCCATCCACTCCTAGCCCGACATCAGCACACTCCACCGTAGGAAACGCCCACGTTGGCATCCCCAGCCAGTCCCGGTGGACCGAGGGGGACACGATCCAGTGACTGCCAACGGCCGCCATCAACCAACGGTGTCGATCCGTCCAACGGCATAACGGTCCCTCCCGAAGACGTCACGATCCCTCACCGATGCCATAACGTGAGGACGCCGCCCATCTAGCCCGCAAGACCCCGCCTTGGCATGACCGGAGGTGGCCTAGAGCCGGCAAATCCAACTCCAAGGCGCCCGAGCTCGGAGCATGCACTAGGAACAGCCAGCCACGGGTAGATTGGGATGCTGGCACCACACCACCCCTGGCCATGTTGCATTTGACAGCTGACTGGAAGCAACATATGACGGAAAAGCTGCAACCAGCAGATGACCCTGCTACAACCAATGGCCGGATTTATTGGAACTGTCGGCCCGAGATGCTGCAACAGGCTGTCGTCGTTGCTGCAACCGTGGTGTATAATTGCTAGAGCAAGCCGGCAGTAGAGTTGGAACCATGACCGCGAGATGCTACAACGAGCAATGGCGGTTGCTACTAGTGATGTCGAGACAAAGCTGCAACTTGCATCGAAAAAGCTGGGACCGGCCACGGGCACAGCTGCAACCAGCATCGACAAAAGCTGCAATGGTGGCGACTAGGGGCGAGCCCAGTGCTACAACCGGCAATGCCGTTTGCTACGACCGATGTCAACAAATGCTGCAACCAGTCACGGTGCTGAAACACCCTAGGCAGCGGTCTGCAAACGATTACAACGGTGCTATGATCGCGGTCGGCGGGAGCTGGGACCGGCATGGCCGTGCCCCGGCGGCGAGGCTTGACAACCAAGGCCATGGCGGTGCCCTGGCAGCCATGGCGACACCCCTCGCGAGGAGCTCGACGACCATGGCCAAGGCAATGGGGCGTTGGAATGGCATCGCAGGGATGGCGTGCTGCGTGAGCGATGCACGCCGGAGATTTCCTTTTCCCCCGCGAGATGTGTGAGAGGAGATATACGAAGATCCAACGACTAACCAATCGGTTGCTACGGGCTGAATCGGACGGCCGCGAGGTGACCGACCAAAATTTGGCCCCGTCGACCGGGACCTAGCAGCCTCCTTCATGTTTACTTGCGGGCCATTCCCTTTTTAACTCCTTGCTGTTTTAACGACCACCAGCGTTTAATTCTGCAAGTGAATTTGGGCAACCACCGGATGGCTGCCCAGCCAGTCCTTGGATTACTCAACCTCAGACGCCATTGTAATTTGCAATAATGAACAGAGGAACAGAGCAATCCTTACCTGCAAGGCTACGAGGCCAGCTGTGCTTCCGACCCGCAGGAGCATTCCGTCGAACACCTCCCAGGCGGCATTTCGAGGCCACCGACGCACTGGAAAGCGAGGCGGAGGACCTGTAGAGCGGCTAGCCGACGCACTGGAAAGCGAGGCGGAACCGGTGGCGAGCAGGGAAGTTTGGGCTGAGCGGGAGGCAAGCGGTGTGGGGGGGAGAGTGATGACGACGCGGGCGCCATTCGCGAGCGAGAAGGTCGAGCCGAGAGCCCGGGACACCAGCGTGAAAAGGCTATACACGCGAGGCTGGGAAAAATATTTTTCCAGTCTATTTTTATCTCATTTTTGTGGTTTTTCTAGGGCATATGCCTTGTTGATAAAACAATTTCATTTTAAAGTCTGTCACGTGATTTAAAGCTGTAAATAAAATATGTATATAATACATTATCTCCTTTTTTTTGCAGGGGCCGTTATCTTCATTACTCCTTTGGATCCATATTAATTATCGCCGAATTAGTATAAAATTAGTACAAAGTTATTGTCAGGACTCTGCTTCTCTGCAATGACTAACTGAAGAAGGAAACAGAAACTCTGAAGAAATCAACACCGCGCTTGAACCGTTATGCACTTGGAAAATGGACGACCCAGATGAAGCGTTCTGGCGATCAACGGCTACCCAGCTCTCCTGTTCACAGTCACGCTGTTGCCGCCACCCACTGGACAGCTACAGTAACGGAACGGCACGCGACAGCGACTCTACCTGCTCCGCCAGCTATTAAGCCCCCTCTCCACGCCTCTGGAAGGATCTTTTCCCCATTCTACAAGATGTATTACCTAGCGTAGCTCTAGAACCCTAGCTATCCCTGTAGAATTCAGATCTGATCCTCGAACTGAGTTGTATTTGTCAATTATCTCCGTAATAGACAAAGCCGGGGCTAGTTCGAGTAGAATCGTGTGTTCAATTTGATTGTTGGTCTTGTCAATTGGTATCATGAGCCAGTGAATCCTCAGAGGCGAATCGGATCTGGCCACGAATTGGGGTTGGGATCTCTCGTAAAATCCCTCGATTCCGTGTCAGGTCCCGGCGGCGGTGTAGACACCAGATCAGAGGCGGCCTGGAGTAGGCATTGTTCGGCTGCAAATTGGGGAGAAACTCGGTTACGGTCGGAGCAATTCCACTGCAGTAAAATCCCGTAGCGTATCCCTGATTCGTGTAGCATCGGAGGCGAGCGAGGCGTGCAGTTCTTGAAGCAAGTGAGTGGTCACCGGCAAGGGTTCAGACAAGAGCTGCTGTAAAATTTCGGAGCTGTGATGACCATCATGCCTACCAGAACGAAGCACATGGACGAGATCTCAGAAGAGCTCGAAGCCATGCAGACCGAGCTCTCGGCGTTGGGGCTGAAACAGGACAAGATGCAGGACCAAATCGACCAAGTTCACACGCGGTTACAGACAGTAGAATCTTTGGAAAAGCAATTGGGGCAAGGTTGAGCTCCTATGTAACACCCTTGATGTGACTATATCTCCCACGTGTCGAGGCACGACTTAGAGGCATAATCGCATTGAAGGCATATGTCGCAAGTTAGGCAATCTTCACAACATCCCATGTAATATAATAATGAAAGGGGAGATAACATAGTTGGCTTACACTCGCCACGTCAATCAAGTACATAAATAACATTTCATCAACCAAACACTCATGGCCCGACTACGGCGCCGAAATAAAAAGAGAACCCAACAAGCGACACGGTCCCAATCACCCCCAACTGGGCACCACTACTGATCATCGGGAAAGGAAACATAGTAACGTTGAGAGTCTTCGTCGAACTCCCACTTGAGCTCATACGCGTCTCCTGGAGCGGAAACATCAGGCCTTGCATCTGGTGTAATAGTAATCTGTGAGCCACAGGGACTCAGCAATCTCGCACCTCGCGATCAAGACTATTTAAGCTTATAGGTATGACAGGGTAAAAAATATGTGGAGCTGCAGCAAGCGACTAGCAAATATGGTGGCTAACTTATTCGCAAAAGAGAGCGAGAAGAGGAGGCAAAGCGCGAGCGAGAAACTAGCGAGCAACCTGCGCAAACATTACTCCAACACCGTGTCCACTTTCCGGACTCCGCCGAGAAGAGGCCATCACGGTAACACACTCAGTTGATTCATTTTAATTAATTAAGGTTCAAGTTATCTACAACCGGACATTAACAAATTCCCATCTGCCCATAACCGCGGGCACGGCTTTCGAAAGTTCAAAACCCTGCAGGAGAGTCCCAACTTAGCCCATGACAAGCTCTCACGGTCAACGAAGGAATAGACCTCCTCCCAAGATGTTCTGATCAGACTCGGTATCTCGGTAATTCAAGACACTTCGACAGGTTAAAACAAGACCAGCAACACCGCCCGAATGTGCCGACAAATCTCGATAGGAGCTGCACATATCTCGTTCTCAGGGCATACTCAGATGAGCAAGACATCGGGTAGTCCAGCCCAGAGTTGCCCCTGGTAGCCCCGGACATCGCTCGGTTGGACCAACACTCAGAGGAGCACTGGCCCGGGGGGGTTAAAATAAAGATGACCCTTGAGCCTGCAGAACCCAGGGGAAAGAAAAGGCTAGGTGGCAAATGGTAAAACTAAGGTTGGGCATTGCTGGAAAAGCTTTAAACAAGGTGAAATATCAAGGGGTTCCCATTATAACCCAACCGCGTAAGGAACGCAAAATCCGGGAACATAACCCGATATGACGGAAACTAGGGCGGCAAGAGTGGAACAAAACACTAGGCAAGAGGCCGAGCCTTCCACCCTTTACCAAGTATATAGATGCATTAAGATAACAAGATAATATAATGATATCCCCAACAAGTAAAATAAATGTTCCAACAAGGAACGGCATCCAATCTTCACCTGCAACTAGCAACGCTATAAGAGGGGCTGAGCAAAGCGTAACATAGCCAATCAACGGTTTGCTAGGACATGGTGGGTTAGAGGTTTGACATGGCAATTTGGGAGGCTTGAAAGCAAGTGGTAGGCATCGAAGCAATGGCATAGCAAAAGAGCGAGCAAACTAGCATAGCAAAGATAGTAGTGATTTCGAGGGTGTGATCATCTTGCCTGCACAGTTGTCAGAGTTGACTGGATCCTCGAAAGCAAACACAACGGGCTCCTCGTTAGCGAACTCGTCTCCCGGCTCTACCCAAACAAGACAAACAAGCAACAAGGACACAATCAACCACGTGCAAACTCAAACCACACAATGCAAAGATGATATGCTATGCGGGATGCGATGCGGGATGCAAAATGCAAGATATGACAGGAAATGCAAGAACCTGGCATAAACTTGGAATTTCAAGTGTTCCACTGGAAAAGATGAGATGAAATCGCTTGAAAACGATATAAAGAACGCCGGAATCAGAGTTACGGTTTGGAAATGGCAAGCGATTCAAAAATGACACCGGTCTGCGATTTACAGCAAATAGGCATCTAAATGCAACGAAATGAACATGCTACAGCCACCAAACATGACAACAAAATACATGGCAGGGATGCACACAAGATGCTTAACAAAAGTCTAGCACTGAGCTACGGCCAATTCATCCATTAACAGGTTCAAACAAGCATGGAAAAAATGCATATGACAAACATATCTCAGACTTAGTGAAATCAACACTTGTCTGGAATTTCAGATCAGGTAGCCCTCTTCGGAGCATCAAAACTACATGCTACAGGATCTGAACATGGCAAAGTAAAGCATGACATGGAGCTACTCAAAGAGCTTAACAAAAGTCCTTTAGTGATCTTGAGCCAAAAGGGATCAGAAAATACAATTGCAAGCATGTGAACATAGCAAAAACATAATCAGTTTCAGACTTGGTGAAAAACTGTCACATGCTGAAATATAACTCAAGTAGGCATGTTTACGAGCTCGATGCACTCATTAAGGTGCAAGTCATGGCAAGACAAGCATACACCCATCAAGAAGGCACAAAATTCAAGCTATAAATGGCAAGAACAATAGCATAGCATGCACGGATCAACTACAACATCACCGGCAAAATTGCAAACAAGTTGACAATCTGCCTAGATTCACAAAGTAGCAAAAGTAGAGCTCGATTGACTCAAGCTAGGATGCTCCATAATTGCAAACAAAGACATGGATGGATAGAGCACTACAATATTAACAAAACATCCTTACTGATCATCCTCAAAAGAGGCACGGATCACTAGGAAACAATATGAACATATGGCATCATGAGATAAACAACTCCAGGACTTAGTGAAAATACTAAGTCTCTGAAAACAGATTTACCAAGTGCACCACTTTGCAAGCTTGCACTAGTCACCACACACATCACAAAAATAATGGGTTGCACCTCTGGAAAGATGACAAAACCCTTAACAAAACACATGTAGAACTCACGGGCATATCATGCACACATTAATCATGGCAAAATGACAAAAGTGCTAAACGGAGTAACAGATCTGACAATTAACTCAAGTAGCCCTGTTCTAACAGCATTTCGGGCATCAATATGATCTCAAATGAAAATGATGCAATGGAATTAAATGATGTACTCTCTGAGATGAACATTTTGATATGCTATATGCATGAATCGGAGCTACGAATGCAAAGTTAAGGGGCTACGAACATGTGCATATGGACTGAGAATTCCGGGACTTAGGCAAAAAATCAACCTCTAGGGTTTACTGTTCATCGCGAACCGGATCTAGATCGGGCACGCAATCCGAGGTCCACCGGAGCTCCTGTTCGCCGGCGCCAGAGGGAGAGGCCGAGGCGAGGGGCGAGGCCGGAGGAGGCGGCGGGGCGACGCGGGGCGGGCGGAGGCGACGGGGCCGGCGATGCGGTCCGGCGACGGCGGCTCGCGGCGGAAGCGGCGGCCGAGCCGGGCGGCGGCGCACGCGCCGGCGATGGGCAGCGAGGGGCAGCGGGCGGAGGAGGAAGAAGGAGGCGGCGGCGGCGGCTCCTCTGGCCCGTGCGCGGGCGCGGGCGGGCCAGCCACGGGCCGCGGCGGGCTCAGGCGGCGGCGGCAGAGAGAGAGGAAGGCGGGCGAATAGGAGGCTGCCACGTGGCGGCGGCGGGACGGGATTTTTCGTCCGGCGGCGGGCGGACACGTCCGGCCGCGCGGAGATGATTTTTAGGGTTTCGGAGGTAGGAGGAGATCCGAGAATCGGGGGATGTTTAAATAGGCATAGAGGGAGTTAGGAGAGTCCAAATGAGGTGCGGTTTTTGGCCACGCGATCGTGATCGAACGCTCTAGATGATGGAGCGGAGTTAGGTGGGTTTTGGGCCAAATTGTAGGGGTGTTGGGCTGCAACACACACGAGGCCTTTTCGGTCCCTCGGTTAACCGTTGGAGTATCAAACGAAGTCCAAATGATACGAAACTTGACAGGCGGTCTACCGGTAGTAAACCAAGGCTGCTTGGCAAGTCTCAGTCCAATCCAGAAATGTTTAATTTCCACACACGAAAGAAAGCTAGAAATGACCATCGGAGGAGAACGAAGCGCCGGAATGCAAAACGGACAACGGGGAAAATGCTCGAATGCATGAGATGAACACGTATGCAAATGCAATGCACATGATGACATGATATGAGATGCATGACAGCGACAACAACACACGGAGACAGAACCCGAACCCGAGGAAAAAAATATAACTTAACGTCGGAAACGGCAAGAGTTGGAGTACAAATAGGGAAAGTTACATCCAGGGTGTTACAACACTCCACCACTACGAAAGGATCTCGTCCCGGGATCTAGGACTGAAAGAACGCCGGGTACTCAGAACGGAGGTGATTCTCGCGTTCCCAGGTAGCTTCACGGTCGGAATGGTGTGACCACTTGACTTTGAGAAATTTGATTGACTTGTTGCGAGTCTTGCGTTCAGTCTCTTCAAGAATAGCAACTGGGTGCTCACGATAAGAGAGATCTTCTTGGAGCTCAATGTCCTCGAAGTTGACGGTGCGGTCAGGAGTCTTGAAGCACTTTCGAAGCTGAGAGACATGGAACACGTCATGAACATTTGCAAAGTTTGAAGGAAGCTCGAGTTGATAGGCGAGGTCGCCTCTCTTGCTGACAATCTTGAAAGGTCCCACGTATCTAGGGGCAAGCTTCCCTTTGATACCGAAGCGACGAGTACCTTTCATAGGAGAGACACGGAGGTAAACATGATCTCCGATCTCGAAAGCCAAATCACGGTGCTTACTATCATAGTAGCTCTTCTAGCGGGATTGGGCTGCTTTGAGGTTATCACGAATGACTTTGCACATTTCTTCTGCCTCTGTGATTAAATCATTACCCAAAAGCTGACGTTCACCAGTTTCAGACCAGTTGAGAGGGGTACGACACTTCCTGCCATACAGAATTTCAAATGGGGCCTTGCCCGAACTTGCTTGAAAACTGTTGTTGTAGGAGAATTCAGCATAAGGAAGACAATCCTCCCACTTCATGCCGAAGGAGATCACACAAGCCCTGAGCATATCTTCAAGAATCTGGTTGACACGCTCGACTTGACCGCTTGTTTGGGGATGGAAAGCTGTGCTGAAGCGGATGTTAGTGCCCATGGCCTTCTGAAAAGAATCCCAAAACTTCAAGGTAAATATGCTACCACGGTCTGAAGAGATCACTTGAGGAATACCGTGCAGAGAAACAATCCGAGAGGTGTAGAGTTCCGCCAATTGAGCTGCAGTGATCGACTCTTTGATAGGCAGAAAGTGAGCCACCTTGGTGAGTTTGTCGATGACAATGAATATAGCATCATTGCCACGCTTGGACTTTGGAAACCCAGTCACGAAGTCCATTTCAATGTGGTCAAACTTCCATTCTGGAATGGCAAGAGGTTGGAGGAGACCTGCTGGCCTTTGGTGTTCTGCCTTCACTCTTTTGCAGACATCACATTCATTCACGAATTGAGCGATCTCGCGCTTCATTCGAGTCCACCAATAAGCTTGCTTGAGGTCCTGATACATCTTCGTGCTCCCAGGGTGGATGGAGAGGAGAGAATTGTGAGCCTCATTCATGATCACTTTACGGAGGTCACCTTTGGGCACAACAATACGATCCTCGAAGAAGAGAGTGTCCTTGTCATCAAGGCGGTAGCACTTGGACTTGGACTGGCTCTTGGCAATCCCAATCTTCACCTTTTTCACCATAGCATCAAGAAGCTGGGCTTGGCGAATCTGGTCTTCCAAGGTAGGAGAGACTTGAAGGTTGGCGAGGAAACCTTGAGGAACAACTTGCAGGTTAAGTTTCCGGAAAGCTTCACAAAGCTCGGGTTGATAAGGCTTGAGAATCAGACTGTTGCAGTAAGCTTTCCTGCTCAAAGCGTCAGCAATCACATTGGCCTTGCCTGGAGTATACTCAATACTCGGATTATACTCTTGAATCATTTCGACCCATCGAGTTTGCCTGAGGTTGAGATTAGGCTGAGTGAAGATGTACTTGAGACTCTTGTGATCGGTGAAAATGCCCACTTTTCTTCCCAATAGAAGATGTCTCCAAATCAAAAGAGCATGCACAACTGCCACCAACTCGAGATCATGAGTGGGGTAGTTCTTCTCATTAGGCTTCAACTGGCGGGAGGTATAAGCAACAACTTTCCTCTCTTGCATCAATACTGCGCCAAGACCTTGGAGAGAGGCATCACAAAAGACCTCGTACGGCTTGGATTCATCAGGTGGAGTCAAAACTGGAGCAGTGATCAATTTCTCTTTCAAAGTGTTGAAAGCAATATCACACTCTGGGGACCAAACGTACTTGACATGCTTCTGGAGAAGATTAGAGAGAGGCTTCGCGATCTTATAAAAGTTTTCAACGAATCTTCGGCAATAGCTTGCGAGACCGAGGAAGCTATGGAGTTGCTTCACGTTCTGAGGAGGTCCCCAATTCACAATTGCAGACACCTTCTTAGGATTCACGGCAATGCCCTTGGCAGAGATGATATGACCAAGATAAAGAACCTCGTCGAGCCAAAATTCACACTTGGAGAACTTGGCGTAGAACTGATGTTCTCTGAGCTTATCAAGAACCAAACGCAAGTGCTTGGCATGATCTTCCTTGTTCTTCGAGAAAACCAGAATGTCATCGAGATAGACCAAAACGAAGTCATTGGTGTAGGCGTTGAAGATGAAATTCATCATGCGAGAGAACGTCGGAGGAGCGTTGGTGAGACCAAAAGACATGACAGCGTATTCATATGAACCAAAGCTTGTCCTGAAAGCCGTCTTGGGAATATCTTGCTCACGGATTCGAATCTGATGATAGCCCATACGGAGATCAAGCTTGGAGAATACTTGGGAACCTTTGAGTTGTTCGAACAGCTCATTGATGTTAGGAAGTGGGTATTTGTTCTTGATGGTCTTCTTGTTCACTGGACGGTAATCAACACAAAGTCGGTCCATTCCATCCTTCTTCTTCACAAAAAGAACACCGCAACCCCACGGAGAAGAACTAGGCCGGATGAGACCCATTTTCTCTTGAATATCGAGTTGCTTCTGCAGCTCCTTCAACTCTTCAGGTCCGAGCTTGTAAGGACGTTTGCACACAGGTTCCGTGCCAGGCTCGAGATCAATAACGAATTCAACTGGCCAGTGCGGAGGCATTCCTGGAAGCTCTTCTGGAAAGACGTCTTGATATTAGCAAACGACTGGAATTTGTGAGATAGCGTCCAATTCACCCTTCTCATTGAGAGAAAACAGAAGGATGGTATCATCACGAGCGGCAAAGAAAATTACATCCTCAGACGAATGAGTCAATTGAATCTGCCTGGCTGCACAATCAAGCTGAGCCTTGTGCTTAGTAAGCTAATCCATTCCGAGAATAAGATCAATATCTGAGTTACCAAGCACCATAGGAGAAGAAAGGAACTTGTAGTCGCCCAATGTGATAGTAACATCCGGAGCCATCATTTTGGTGTTCATGAACAAACCCGGAGAAGAAACCGCTATCGGCTTAGGCAAATCAATAGTATGCATATCATGCATAGATGCAAAAGGCTTCGATAAAAACGATAAAGATGCACCAGTGTCAAAAAGAACTCTTGCGAGAATGTCATTAACAGGAAGGTTACCCATGATCACATCTGGTGATTCCTCTGCCTGAGCTGCATTCAGCAAGTTGACCTTGGCGGACTTGGGGTTATGCTTGACCACAGCTGTACTTGCCGATCTGACAGGAGGAGGAGGAGGAAGACGCCTCTGGTTGAAACACTTGTTGGCATAGTGACCCTTCTGTTGGCACTTGTTGCACGTGACCTCTGAAAGCGGACGGTGATACGGAGCACTCGATCTTGGAGCTTGGGACGAAGTCTTGTTCTGAAAGCCAGGGTTGGGTGGGTGGGAAGAACCACTGCCACCTTTGCTCTTCTGCTGATACGGCTGACGGAACGGAGGAGGAGGAAGCCAATACTTCTGCTGCTTGGACACTTGAGTAGAGGAAGAAGGAGTAACATCTCTGGCTCGCTTCTTGGAAGCATCACACCTCAACTGAGCAGCCTCTTGCTTCAATGCCATGTTGTAGAACTCATCGTATCTCAAGGGCACGAAGAGAACAAGAGCGAGCTGAATTTCTTCTCTGAGACCACCCCTGAACTGATATATCATGCTCTTCTCATCAGGGACATCCTGCTTGGCAAAGCGGGCGAGCTTCTGGAACAACTTGTTGTAGTCATAGACAAACAAAGAGCCTTGCTTCAAATTGCTGAATTCCTCACGCTTGCTTTCAACCACACTCTGGGGAATATGATGAGCTCGGAAATCTCGACGGGAATCATCCCAAGTGATAACTCGTCCACCTCTGGAATCCTTGTACTGCTGGAACCATTCTGCAGCTTGATCTTTGAGTTGGAAGGAAGCGAACTTGACAAAGTCCTCAGGCCTGACGTTACTGCACTCGAAATGCTTGCACAAATCCACAAGCCAATCGTCAGCATCGGTTGCCTCAACACAATTGCTGAAAGTCTTTGGCCCGTTAGCAAGGAACTGGTTGAGTGTAGCAAAGTGACTCTGGTTGCTTCCTTGATTCCCTTGGTTGCCTTGATTGCGCTCTTGAAGAATTTGCATGATCAACTGTGTGTTTGCATTGGTTGCCGCCATCACAGCTTGCCATGCCTCCGGAGGAGGTGGAGGTGGTGGCGGATCAGGATTCGGAGTCGTGCGCGTTGGAGGAGCCATCCTGAAGAGGTTGACCACCATTAGCACATTGACAGATAAATATTGAAGCTGAATCCAACAGAATGAAAATTGCAACATATAGTCTTCACATCCGAACAAAATGAACGAATGCATTCCTCTTGAAATGGTCACATATCCATAAATTGAGAAGCCACGTAGAATTAAGGTAGAGAAATAAATCAACAAGGTACGGATTAAGAACAAATAATCGGTAAGAAATCCCAATCTCAAACCAATATCCATGGAAGAAAAACTAGAGCTACAAGAATTCCCACCTATGAAACTCCCGAACCTTTCCGGTTATGCAATCAGGTGTTGGGGATACAGGGGAAGCATAATATCTCACCCAAGCAAATCCTACATCCAGCTGTATCCATCCTTCAACACATAACCAAGAAACCTTCGGAAACCATCTACCTCAACCTTCGAAAAGCATCCGTTATACAAGTTATGGCGATACTCCCGAACTCCCGCCCCAGTACTGGGTGGCGTCGAGGTTATCTCACCAATGAACTGCATAAAAGAGATTTTCGATGTCGGCGTACTAGACTCAGGTATTCCAGAACTGCAACGATAAAATTATGATGACAACACCTCAGAGCTCAACTCCCCGGGACACTTCCACTAAACCCCTGACAGGAGGCACCAAGACAATGTTCTCATCATAAAACCATCGGAACGATTCCAAGATACCCGCGTGATCCTAAAAAATTTTTTTTAGTGAAATTTGAGAAGAGAAGAATCAAAACTCTACGTCAGGATGCCTTACCAGAGCGATGAGGAGACTGGGAAGTAAAAAGAATTCCTAAACTCTCCGATATATAATTCCTAAATGACTCAAAACATTTTTCTAGACACAACTCGGCCGCTAAAAACGATCAAGCAATGGGGCTCCTAAGGTCGGGGCAGGCTCTGATTACCAACTTGTAACACACTCGATGCGACTATATCTCCCACGTGTCGAGGCACGACTTAGAGGCATAATCGCATTGAAGGCATATGTCGCAAGTTAGGCAATCTTCACAACATCCCATGTAATATAATAATGAAAGGGGAGATAACATAGTTGGCTTACACTCGCCACGTCAATCAAGTACATAAATAACATTTCATCAACCAAACACTCATGGCCCGACTATGGCGCCGAAATAAAAAGAGAACCCAACAAGCGACATGGTCCCAATCATCCACAACTGGGCACCACTACTGATCATCGGGAAAGGAAACATAGTAACGTTGAGAGTCTTCGTCGAACTCCCACTTGAGCTCATACGCGTCTCCTGGAGCGGAAACATCAGGCCTTGCATCTGGTGTAATAGTAATCTGTGAGCCACAGGGACTCAGCAATCTCGCACCTCGCGATCAAGACTATTTAAGCTTATAGGTATGACAGGGTAAAAAATATGTGGAGCTGCAGCAAGCGACTAGCAAATATGGTGGCTAACTTATTCGCAAAAGAGAGCGAGAAGAGGAGGCAAAGCGCGAGCGAGAAACTAGCGAGCAACCTGCGCAAACATTACTCCAACACCGTGTCCACTTCCCGGACTCCGCCGAGAAGAGGCCATCACGGTAACACACTCAGTTGATTCATTTTAATTAATTAAGGTTCAAGTTATCTACAACCGGACATTAACAAATTCCCATCTGCCCATAACCGCGGGCACGGCTTTCGAAAGTTCAAAACCCTGCAGGAGAGTCCCAACTTAGCCCATGACAAGCTCTCACGGTCAACGAAGGAATAGACCTCCTCCCAAGATGTTCTGATCAGACTCGGTATCTCGGTAATTCAAGACACTTCGACAGGTTAAAACAAGACCAGCAACACCGCCCGAATGTGCCGACAAATCCCGATAGGAGCTGCACATATCTCGTTCTCAGGGCATACTCAGATGAGCAAGACATCGGGTAGGCCAGCCCAGAGTTGCCCCTGGTAGCCCCGGACATCGCTCGGTTGGACCAACACTCAGAGGAGCACTGGCCCGGGGGGGTTAAAATAAAGATGACCCTTGAGCCTGTAGAACCCAGGGGAAAGAAAAGGCTAGGTGGCAAATGGTAAAACTAAGGTTGGGCATTGCTGGAAAAGCTTTAAACAAGGTGAAATATCAAGGGGTTCCCATTATAACCCAACCGCGTAAGGAACGCAAAATCCGGGAACATAACCCGATATGACGGAAACTAGGGCGGCAAGAGTGGAACAAAACACTAGGCAAGAGGCCGAGCCTTCCACCCTTTACCAAGTATATAGATGCATTAAGATAACAAGATAATATAATGATATCCCCAACAAGTAAAATAAATGTTCCAACAAGGAACGGCATCCAATCTTCACCTGCAACTAGCAACGCTATAAGAGGGGCTGAGCAAAGCGTAACATAGCCAATCAACGGTTTGCTAGGACATGGTGGGTTAGAGGTTTGACATGGAAATTTGGGAGGCTTGAAAGCAAGTGGTAGGCATCGAAGCAATGGCATAGCAAAAGAGCGAGCAAACTAGCATAGCAAAGATAGTAGTGATTTCGAGGGTGTGATCATCTTGCCTGCACAGTTGTCAGAGTTGACTGGATCCTCGAAAGCAAACACAACGGGCTCCTCGTTAGCGAACTCGTCTCCCGGCTCTACCCAAACAAGACAAACAAGCAACAAGGACACAATCAACCACGTGCAAACTCAAACCACACAATGCAAAGATGATATGCTATGCGGGATGCGATGCGGGATGCAAAATGCAAGATATGACAGGAAATGCAAGAACCTGGCATAAACTTGGAATTTCAAGTGTTCCACTGGAAAAGATGAGATGAAATCGCTTGAAAACGATATAAAGAACGCCGGAATCAGAGTTACGGTTTGGAAATGGCAAGCGATTCAAAAATGACACCGGTCTGCGATTTACAGCAAATAGGCATCTAAATGCAACGAAATGAACATGCTACAGCCACCAAACATGACAACAAAATACATGGTAGGGATGCACACAAGATGCTTAACAAAAGTCTAGCACTAAGCTACGGCCAATTCATCCATTAACAGGTTCAAACAAGCATGGAAAAAATGCATATGACAAACATATCTCAGACTTAGTGAAATCAACACTTGTCTGGAATTTCAGATCAGGTAGCCCTCTTCGGAGCATCAAAACTACATGCTACAGGATCTGAACATGGCAAAGTAAAGCATGACATGGAGCTACTCAAAGAGCTTAAAAAAAGTCCTTTAGTGACCTTGAGCCAAAAGGGATCAGAAAATACAATTGCAAGCATGTGAACATAGCAAAAACATAATCAGTTTCAGACTTGGTGAAAAACTGTCACATGCTGAAATATAACTCAAGTAGGCATGTTTACGAGCTCGATGCACTCATTAAGGTGCAAGTCATGGCAAGACAAGCATACACCCATCAAGAAGGCACAGAATTCAAGCTATAAATGGCAAGAACAATAGCATAGCATGCACGGATCAACTACAACATCACCGGCAAAATTGCAAACAAGTTGACAATCTGCCTAGATTCACAAAGTAGCAAAAGTAGAGCTCGATTGACTCAAGCTAGGGTGCTCCATAATTGCAAACAAAGACATGGATGGATAGAGCACTACAATATTAACAAAACATCCTTACTGATCATCCTCAAAAGAGGCACGGATCACTAGGAAACAACATGAACATATGGCATCATGAGATAAACAACTCCAGGACTTAGTGAAAATACTAAGTCTCTGAAAACAGATTTACCAAGTGCACCACTTTGCAAGCTTGCACTAGTCACCACACACATCACAAAAATAATGGGTTGCACCTCTGGAAAGATGACAAAACCCTTAACAAAACACATGTAGAACTCACGGGCATATCATGCACACATTAATCATGGCAAAATGACAAAAGTGCTAAACAGAGTAATAGATCTGACAATTAATTCAAGTAGCCCTGTTCTAACAGCATTTCGGGCATCAAGATGAGCTCAAATGAAAATGATGCAATATAATGAAATGATGTACTCTCTGAGATGAACATTTTGATATGCTATATGCATGAATCGGAGCTACGGATGCAAAGTTACGAGGCTACGAACATGTGCATATGGACTGAGAATTCCGGGACTTAGGCAAAAAAATCAACCTCTAGGGTTTACTGTTCATCACGAACCGGATCTAGATCGGGCACGCAATCCGAGGTCCACCGGAGCTCTCGCCGGAGCTCCTGTTCGCCGGCGCCGGAGGGAGAGGCCGAGGCGAGGGGCGAGGCCGGAGGAGGCGGCGGGGCCGGCAACGCAGTCCGGCGACGGCGGCTCGCGGCGGAGGCGGCGGCCGAGCCGGGCGGCGGGCGGCGGCGCGCGCGCCTGCTATGGGCAGCGAGGGGCGGCGGCGGCTCCTCTGGCCCGTGCGCGGGCGCGGGCGGGCCAGCCACGGGCCGCGGCGGGCTCAGGCGGCGGCGGCGGAGAGAGAAGGAGGCGGGCGAATAGGAGGCTGCCACGTGGCGGCGGCGGGGACGGGATTTTTCGTCCGGCGGCGGGCGGACACGTCCGGCCGCGCGGAGATGATTTTTAGGGTTTCGGAGGTAGGAGGAGATCCGAAAATCGGGGGATGTTTAAATAGGCATAGAGGGAGCTAGGAGAGTCCAAATGAGGTGTGGTTTTTAGCCACGCGATCGTGATCGAACGCTCTAGATGATGGAGCAGAGTTAGGTGGGTTTTGGGCCAAATTGGAGGGGTGTTGGGCTGGAACACACACGAGGCCTTTTCGGTCCCTCGGTTAACCGTTGGAGTATCAAACGAAGTCCAAATGATACGAAACTTGACAGGCGGTCTACCGGTAGTAAACCAAGGCCGCTTGGCAAGTCTCGGTCCAATCCGTAAATGTTTAATCCCCACACACAAAAGAAAGCTAGAAATGACCACCGGAGGAGAACGAAGCGCCGGAATGCAAAACGGACAACGGGGAAAATGCTCGAATGCATGAGACGAACATGTATGCAAATGCAATGCACATGATGACATGATATGAGATGCATGACAGCGACAACAACACATGGAGACAAAACCCGAACCCGAGGAAAAAATATAACTTAACGCCGGAAACGGCAAGAGTTGGAGTACAAATAGGGAAAGTTACATCCGAGGTGTTACATCCTAGTCGAGAATAATTCCAAAGTGCAGCAAGAATTTTTTTTCCATCTTGAGGGAGGTGAAATCAGGAAAACCCAACCCTCCCTCCCCTGATTCCCTTGGAGTTATTACAATGGTCACTCAAACTGATCTTTCCAAACAGCCTCAACAGGAACAGGGGACACAAACAACCAATCTCCAGGGACAACAAGTGGTTCCCCCACTTGGACAGCCAAAACAACTGTTGCACAATCTGCCTGACAGAACAACACAGCCTCAAGCCAACAATTCCTTGCAGTATCAAACTGACAGAGCAGCACAGTTCATGAAGAGTATTTCTAAGGGACCCAAATTGGACTTTCCTACTTTCAATGGGGAAAATCCTTTAGGCTGGATTAGACAGGTCAACAAATATTTCCAACTTGCTCAAACTCCTGATGAATGCAAAGTAAATTTGGCCCTAAGTTACATAATTGGACGAGCTGATAATTGGGTTAGAAGTGCTCAAATGGACAATCACAAACTGCCCTGGCCTGACTTTTGCAGAGCATTATGTGACAGATTGGCTAACTCTAGCATATATGAAATTTTAGAGAAATTTCATAATCTGAAACAGAGCACACTTTCTATGGCTGCTTATACTGATAAGTTTGAAGAAATAATGGCAGTAGTCAGAGATGAACATCCCTCCCTGCAGGAAAACTATTACATAGTGAGTTTTGTCAATGGATTGAAACCAAGCATAAGGTGCAATTTAAGGCCACAGAGACCTACTACTCTTAACCAAGCTTATTGGTTGGCAAGGGATTATGAGAGTGGGTTACAAGCAAAGTACCAGTCCTATCTCAACCACCAAGATAAACAACTGCAATTTCAAGTTGGTCATCAGAAAACTAGTGCTCCTCCTCCTACCACTAATGTGCAGTTACCTCCAGCAGCACCAGCAACCAAGAAACCAGGTGTATGTTGGAGATGCAATGGGCCATGGGTTCCTGGTCACAAATGCAAACAAGCACAAACTCTGCATATTATCACTAGAGAAAGCAATACTGAAGAAATGTCTCCTGAAGAAGAAGCTCAACTTGCAGTTCTCACTGCTGAGGGTCATCTGACTGAACATCCAACTGGTTGCATGCACATCTCTGCACAAGCAGTTTCAGGAAACACTTCTGAGTCCACATTGGCTGTGCACATTACAATAGGAGGAAGAAATGGAGTGGCCTTAGTTGACACTGGGAGCACTAACACTTTTATTGACCTGAAGTTTGCACTCAAATCTGCTTGCCAGTTAATCACTAACCCAACACAAAGAAGTGACAATAGCTGGTGGTGGATCCTTAACCACAGGAGCACATGCCCCTGAAACAACTTTCAAGATTGGCACCAAAATATTCACTAATGATTTGGTAGTTCTGGATCTTCAGGGATATGATGTGGTCATAGGTTGTGATATGCTCAAGAAACACAACCCAATTTCCTTGGATTTTGACGCTAGAACAGTTACCATCACAAAGGACAAGATCAGACCAGTAACATTCTCAGACTGCACACTGTCAGATACTCCTAAACTCATTTCAGCAGAGAAACTAGATAAGTTGTGTGCTGAAGGAGCAGTAGGATTTGCCATGAGCTTGAACTTCATGATAGCTCTTCCACAGAATGTGGTGCCATCCCCTCCACCCACAAAGGAAATACAAGCAGTACTGGAGCAGTATGATTCACTGTTTGAGGAACCTACTACTCTTCCCCCATTCAGAGAATGTGATCACTCCATCCCTCTTAAAGAGAATTCTACACCTCCTAATGTCAGACCTTACAGAGTTCCTCATCTGCAGAAAAATGAGATGGAACAACAGATCAAGATTTTGCTCTCCAGACACATAATCCAACACAGTGTGAGTCCTTATGCATCTCCTGCGATTTTGGTCAGGAAAAAAGGAGGAACTTGGAGGCTGTGCATAGATTACAGGAAACTAAATGCTCAAACCATAAAGAAAAAATTCCCTATACCTGTCATAGAGGACTTAATGGATGAACTACATGGAGTAGCAATTTTCAGTAAATTGGATTCAAAGTCAGGTTATCACCAAATCAGGATGAAACAGGAGGATATTCATAAAACAGCTTTCAGGACTTATTCTGGCCACTATGAGTTTCTGGTCATGCCCTTTGGGCTCACTAATGCTCCAGCCACATTCCAAGCCCTCATGAACAAATTATTTGCTCCATATTTGAGAAAATTTGTACTAGTGTTCTTTGATGATATCCTCATATTCAGCAAAAATCCTGAAGAGCATCAACAACATCTCAAACTGGCCCTAGACATCTTAAAGGCCAACAAACTGTTATTGAACAGATCCAAATGCACTTTTGGCACACCAATAGTGGAATATCTTGGCCACATCTTATCTGCACAAGGAGTGGCAACTGATCCTGAGAAAATTCAAGCAGTCCAACAGTGGAGCACCCCAACCAATGTTGGAAATATGCCCTAGAGGCAATAATAAATTAGTTATAATTATATTATATTTCATTGTTCATGATAATCGTTTATTATCCATGCTAGAATTATATTGATAGGAAATTCAGATACATGTGTGGATACATAGACAACACCATGTCCCTAGTAAGCCTCTAGTTGATTAGCTCGTTGATCAATAGATGGTTACGGTTTCCTGACCATGGACATTGGATGTCTTTGATAACGGGATCACATCATTAGGAGAATGATGTGATGGACAAGACCCAATCCTAAGCCTAGCACAAGATCGTGTAGTTCGTATGCTAAAGCTTTTCTAATGTCAAGTATCATTTCCTTAGACCATGAGATTGTGCAACTCCCGGATACCGTAGGAGTGCTTTGGGTGTGCCAAACGTCACAACGTAACTGGGTGGCTATAAAGGTGCACTACGGGTATCTCCGAAAGTGTCTGTTGGGTTGGCACGAATTGAGACTGGGATTTGTCACTCCGTGTAAACGGAGAGGTATCTCTGGGCCCACTCGGTAGGACATCATCATAATGTGCACAATGTGACCAAGGAGTTGATCACGGGATGATGTGTTACGAAACGAGTAAAGAGACTTGCCGGTAACGAGATTGAACAAGGTATTGGGATACCGACGATCGAATCTCGGGCAAGTATCGTACCGATAGACAAAGGGAAATGTATACGGGATTGATTGAATCCTTGACATCGTGGTTCATCCGATGAGATCATCGTGTAGCATGTGGGAGCCAACATGGGTATCCAGATCCCGCTGTTGGTTATTAACCGGAGAGTTGTCTCGGCCATGTCTGCATGACTCCCGAACCCGTAGGGTCTACACACTTAAGGTTCGATGACGCTAGGGTTATAGGGAAAGTATGTACGCGGTTACCGAATGTTGTTCGGAGTCCCGGATGAGATCCCCGACGTCACGAGGATTTCCTAAATGGTCCGGAGGTAAAGATTGATATATAGGAAGTATGGTTTTGGCCACCGGAAGTGTTCCGGGCATCACCGGTAGTGTACCAGGACCACCGGAGGGGTCCGGGGGTCCACCGGGAGGGGCCACGGGCCCCGGAGGCATACATGGGCCAAGTGTGAGAAGGGACCAGCCCCTAGGTGGGCTGGGGCGCCTCCCCACCAAGGCCCATGCGCCTAGAGAGAAGAGGGGGCAAACCCAAAGGGCAGATGGGCCCTAAGGCCCATGCCTGGTGCACCTCCCTCTCCCCCCACTTGGCCGCCACCCCAGATGGGGATTGGGGCTGCCGCCACCCCTAGGGTGGAAACCCTAGGTGGGGGCGCGGCCCTCCCTCTCCCCCTATATATAGTGGAGGCAAAGGGGCAGCCAACACATGAAGTTCTTCCCCTGTTGGCGCAGCCCTACCCCCTCTCCCTCCTCGTCTCTCGTAGTGCTTGGCGAAGCCCTGCTGGAGTCCCACGCTCCTCCGCCACCACCACGCCGTCGTGCTGCTACTGGACGGAGTCTTTCCCAACCTCTCCTTCTCCCCTTGCTGGATCAAGGCGTAGGAGACGTCACCGGGCTGCACGTGTGTTGAACGCGGAGGCGCCGTGGTTCGGCGCTTAGATCGGAATCAACCGCGATCTGAATCGCTACGAGTACGACTCCTTCATCCGCGTTCTTGCAACGCTTCCGCTTAGCGATCTATAAGGGTATGTAGATGCACTCCCCTTCCCCTCGTTGCTAGATTACTCCATAGATTGATCTTGGTGATGCGTAGAAAATTTTAAATTTCTGCTACGATCCCAAACAGTGGTATCAGAGCTAGGTCTATGTGTAGTTTCTATGCACGAGTAGAACACAAGTTGTTGTGGGCGTCGATTTTGTCAATTTACTTGCCGTTACTAGTCTTATCTTGATTCGGCGGCATCGTGGGATGAAGCGGCCCGGACCGACCTTACACGTACTCTTACGTGAGACAGGTTCCACCGACTGACATGCACTAGTTGCATAAGGTGGCTAGCGGGTGTCTGTCTCTCCCACTTTAGTCGGATCGGATTCGACGAAAAGGGTCCTTATGAAGGGTAAATAGAAATTGGCATACCACGTTGTGGTTTTGGCGTAGGTAAGAAACGTTCTTGCTAGAAACCTATAGCAAGCACGTAAAAACTTGCAACAACAATTAGAGGACGTCTAACTTGTTTTTGCAGCATGTGTCATGTGATGTGATATGGCCAAAAGGATGTGATGAATGATATATGTGATGTATGAGATTGATCATGTTCTTGTAATAGGAATCACGACTTGCATGTCGATGAGTATGACAACCGGCAGGAGCCATAGGAGTTGTCTTAATTTATTTATGACCTGCGTGTCAACATAAACGTCATGTAATTACTTTACTTTATTGCTAAAGCGTTAGCCATAGTAGTAGAAGTAATAGATGACGAGACAACTTCAAGAAGACACGATGATGGAGATCATGGTGTCATGCCGGTGACAACGATGATCATGGAGCCCCAAAGATAGAGATCATAAAGAGCAAAATGATATTGGCCATATCATGTCACTATTTGATTGCATGTGATTTTTATCATGTTTTACATCTTATTTGCTTAGAACGACGGTAGCTTAAATAAGATGATCCCTCGTAATAATTTCAATAAAGTGTTCCCCCTAACTGTGCACCGTTGCGAAGGTTCGTTGTTTCGAAGCACCACGTGATGATCGGGTGTGATAGATTCTAACGTTCGAATACAACGGGTGTAAGCCAGATTTACACACGCAATACACTTAGGTTGACTTGACGAGCCTAGCATGTACAGATATGGCCTCGGAACACGAAAGACCGAAAGGTCGAGCATGAGTCGTATAGAAGATACGATCAACATGAAGATGTTCACCAATGTTGACTAGTCCGTCTCACGTGATGATCGGACACGGCCTAGTTGACTCGGATCATGTTTCACTTAGATGACTAGAGGGATGTCTATCTGAGTGGGAGTTCATTAAATAATTTGATTAGATGAACTTAATGTTGGGGAACGTAGTAATTTCAAAAAATTTCCTACGCACACGCAAGATCATGTGATGCATAGCAACGAGAGGGGAGAGTGTTGTCTACGTACCCAACGCAGACCGACTTCGGAAGCGCTGACACGACGTAGAGGAAGTAGTCGTACGTCTTCACGATCCAACCGATCAAGCACCGAAACTACGGCACCTCCGAGTTCGAGCACACGTTCAGCTCGATGACGATCCCCGGACTCCGATCCAGCAAAGTGTCGGGGAAGAGTTCCGTCAGCACGACGGCGTGGTGACGATCTTGATATACCACAGCAGCAGGGCTTCGCCTAAACTCCGCTACAGTATTATCGAGGAATATGGTGGCAGGGGGCACCGCACACGGCTAAGGAATAGATCACGTGGATCAACTTGTGTGTCTAGAGGTGCCCCCTGCCTCCGTATATAAAGGAGTAGAGGGGGGTGGCTGGCCGGCCAAGGAAGAGGGCGCAGGAGAGTCCTACTCCCTCTGGGAGTAGGATTCCCCCCCCCCCAATCCTAGTTGGAATAGGATTCGCGGAGGGGGAAAAGAGGAGGAGGGGGCCGGCCACCTCTCCTAGTCCTAATAGGACTAGGGGAAGGGGGAGGCGCGCAACCCATCTAGGGAAGCCCCTTTCTCTTTTCCACTAAGGCCCACTATGGCCCATATAGCTCCCGGGGGGTTCCGGTAACCCTCCCGGTACTCCGGTAAAATCCCGATTTCATCCGGAACACTTTCGATATCCAAACATAGGCTTCCAATATATCAATATTTACGTCTCGACCATTTCGAGACTCCTCGTCATGTCCATGATCACATCCGGGACTCTGAACAACCTTCGGTACATCAAAATACATAAACTCATAATATAACTGTCATCGTAACCTTAAGCGTGCGGACCCTACGGGTTCGAGAACAATGTAGACATGACCGAGACACGTCTCCGGTCAATAACCAATAGCGGGACCTGGATGCCCATATTGGCTCCTACATATTCTACGAAGATCTTTATCGGTCAGACCGCATAACAACATACGTTGTTCCCTTTGTCATCGGTATGTTACTTGCTCGAGATTTGATCGTCGGTATCCAATACCTAGTTCAATCTCGTTACCGGCAAGTCTCTTTACTCATTCCGTAATACATCATCTCACAACTAACATATTAGTTGTAGTGCTTGCAAGGCTTATGTGATGTGTATTACGGAGAGGGCCCAGAGATACCTCTCCGACAATCGGAGTGACAAATCCTAATCTCGAAATACGCCAACCCAACATCTACCTTTGGAGACACCTGTAATGCTCCTTTATAATCACCCAGTTACGTTGTGACGTTTGGTAGCACCCAAAGTGTTCCTCCGGTAAACGGGTGTTGCATAATCTCATAGTCATAGGAACATGTATAAGTCATGAAGAAAAGCATTAGCAACATACTAAACGATCGGGTGCTAAGCTAATGGAATGGGTCATGTCAATCAGATCATTCAACTAATGATGTGACCTCGTTAATCAAATAACACCTCGTTGTTCATGGTTAGGAAACATAACCATCTTTGATTAACGAGCTAGTCAAGTAGAGGCATACTAGTGACACTTTGTTTGTCTATGTATTCACACATGCATTATGTTTCCGGTTAATACAATTCTAGCATGAATAATAAACATTTATCATGATTATAAGGAAATAAATAATAACTTTATTATTGCCTCTAGGGCATATTTCCTTCAGTCTCCCACTTGCACTAGAGTCAATAATCTAGATTACACTGTAATGATTCTAACACCCATGGAGCTTTGGTGCTGATCATGTTTTGCTCGTGGAAGAGGCTTAGTCAACGGGTCTGCAACATTCAGATCCGTATGTATCTTGCAAATCTCTATGTCTCCCACCTGGACTAGATCCCGGATGGAATTGAAGCGTCTCTTGATGTGTTTGGTCCTTTTGTGAAATCTGGATTCCTTTGCCAAGGCAATTGCACCAGTATTGTCACAAAAGATTTTCATTGGACCCGATGCACTAGGTATGACACCTAGATCGGATATGAACTCCTTCATCTGCTGCTTCCGAAGCAGCTATGTACTCCGCTTCACATGTAGATCCCGCTACGACGCTTTGTTTAGAACTGCACCAACTGACAGCTCCACCGTTTAATGTAAACACGTATCCGGTTTGTGATTTAGAATCGCCCGGATCAGTGTCAAAGCTTGCATCAACATAACCTTTTACGGTGAGCTCTTTGTCACCTCCATATACGAGAAACATATCCCTAGTCCTTTTCAGGTATTTCAGGATGTTCTTGACCGCTGTCCAGTGATCCACTCCTGGATTACTTTGGTACCTCCCTGCTAGACTTATAGCAAGGCACACATCGGGTCTGGTACACAGCATTGCATACATGATAGATCCTATCGCTGATGCATAGGGAACATCTTTCATATTCTCTCTATCTTCTGCAGTGGTCGGGCATTGAGTCTTACTCAACTTCACACCTTGTAACACAGGCAAGAATCCTTTCTTTGCTTGATCCATTTTGAACTTCTTCAAAATCTTGTCAAGGTATGTGCTTTGTGAAAGTCCAATTAAGCGTCTTGATCTATCTCTATAGATCTTTATGCCTAATATGTAAGCAGCTTCGCCGAGGTCTTTCATTGAAAAACTTTTGTTCAAGTATCCCTTTATGCTATCCAGAAATTCTATATCATTTCCAATCAGCAATATGTCATCCACATATAATATTAGAAATGCTACAGAGCTCCCACTCACTTTCTTGTAAATACAGGCTTCTCCGAAAGTCTGTATAAAACCAAATGCTTTGATCACACTATCAAAACGTTTATTCCAACTCCGAGAGGCTTGCACCAGTCCATAAATGGATCGCTGGAGCTTGCACACTTTGTTAGCTCCCTTTGGATCGACAAAACCTTCCGCTTGCATCATATACAACTCTTCTTCCAGAAATCCATTCAGGAATGCAGTTTTGACATCCATCTGCCAAATTTCATAATTATAAAATGCGGCAATTGCTAACATGATTCGGACAGACTTAAGCATCGCTACGGGTGAGAAGGTCTCATCATAGTCAACCCCTTGAACTTGTCGAAAACCTTTTGCGACAAGTCGAGCTTTATAGATAGTAATATTACCGTCAGCGTCAGTCTTTTTCTTGAAGATCCATTTATTCTCTATTGCTTGCCGATCATCGGGCAAGTCAACCAAAGTCCATACTTTGTTCTCATACATGGATCCCATCTCAGATTTCATGGCTTCAAGCCACTTTGCGGAATCTGGGCTCACCATCGCTTCTTCATAGTTCGTAGGTTCATCATGATCTAGTAGCATGACTTCCAGAACTGGATTACCGTACCATTCTGGTGCGGATCTTACTCCGGTTGATCTACGAGGTTCAGTAGTATCTTGTTCTGAAGTTTCATGATCATTATCATTAACTTCCTCACTTATTGGTGTAGGTGTCGCAGAAACAGTTTTCTGTGATGTACTACTTTCCAACAAGGGAGCAGGTACAGTTACCTCGTCAAGTTCTACTTTCCTCCCACTCACTTCTTTCGAGAGAAACTCCTTCTCAAGAAAGTTTCCGAATTTAGCAACAAAAGTCTTGCCTTCGGATCTGTGATAGAAGGTGTATCCAATAGTTTCCTTTGGATATCCTATGAAGACACATTTCTCCGATTTGGGTTCGAGCTTATCAGGTTGAAGCTTTTTCACATAAGCATCGCAGCCCCAAACTTTCAGAAATGACAACTTTGGTTTCTTGCCAAACCATAGTTCATAAGGCGTCGTCTCAACGGATTTTTATGGTGCCCTGTTTAACGTGAATGCGGCCGTCTCTAGAGCATAACCCCAAAATGATAGAGGTAAATCAGTAAGAGACATCATAGATCGCACCATATCTAGTAAAGTACGATTACGACGTTCGGACACACCATTACGCTGTGGTGTTCCGGGTGGCGTGAGTTGCGAAACTATTCCACAGTTTTTCAAATGTACACCAAACTCGTAACTCAAATATTCTCCTCCATGATCAGATCGTAGAAACTTTATTTTCTTGTTACGATGATTTTCAACTTGACTCTGAAATTCTTTGAACTTTTCAAATGTTTCAGATTTATGTTTCATTAAGTAGATATACCCATATCTGCTTAAGTCATCTGTGAAGGTGAGAAAATAATGATATCCGCCACGAGCCTCAATATTCATCGGACCACATACATCGGTATGTATGATTTCCAACAAATCTGTTGCTCTCTCCATAGTACCGGAGAACGGTGTTTTAGTCATCTTGCCCATGAGGCACGGTTCGCAAGTACCAAGTGATTCATAATCAAGTGGTTCCAAAAGTCCATCAGTATGGAGTTTCTTCATGCGCTTTACACCGATATGACCTAAATGACAGTGCCACAAATAAGTTGCACTTTCATTATCAACTCTGCATCTTTTGGTTTCAACATTATGAATATGTGTATTACTACTATCGAGATTCAATAAGAATAGACCACTCTTCAAGGGTGCATGACCATAAAAGATATTACTCATATAAATAGAACAACCATTATTCTCTGATTTAAATGAATAACCGTCTCGCATTAAACAAGATCCAAATATAATGTTCATGCTCAACGCTGGCACCAAATAACAATTATTTAGGTCTAATATTAATCCCGAAGGTAGATGTAGAGGTAGCGTGCCGACCGCGATTACATCGACTTTGGAACCGTTTCCCACGCGCATCGTCACCTCGTCCTTAGCCAATCTTCGCTTAATCCGTAGCCCCTGTTTCGAGTTGCAAATATTAGCAACAGAACCAGTATCAAATACCCAGGTGCTACTGTGAGCATTAGTAAGGTACACATCAATAACATGTATATCATATATACCTTTGTTCACCTTGCCATCCTTCTTATCCGCCAAATATTTGGGGTAGTTCCGCTTCCAGTGACCAGTCTGCTTGCAGTAGAAGCACTCAGTTTCAGGCTTAGGTCCAGACTTGGGTTTCTTCTCCTGAGCAGCAACTTGCTTGCTGTTCTTCTTGAAGTTCCTTTTCTTCTTCCCTTTGCCCTTTTTCTTGAAACTAGTGGTCTTGTTAACCATCAACACTTGATGCTCCTTCTTGATTTCTACCTCCGCAGCTTTCAGCATTGCGAAGAGCTCGGGAATAGTCTTGTTCATCCCTTGCATATTATAGTTCATCACGAAGCTCTTGTAGCTTGGTGGCAGTGATTGGAGAATTCTGTCAATGACGCAATCATCTGGAAGATTAACTCCCAATTGAATCAAGTGATTATTATACCCAGACATTTTGAGTATATGCTCACTGACAGAACTGTTCTCTTCCATCTTGCAGCTATAGAACTTATTGGAGACTTCATATCTCTCAATCCGGGCATTTGCTTGAAATACTAACTTCAACTCCTGAAACATCTCATATGCTCCATGACGTTCAAAACGTCGTTGAAGTCCCGATTCTAAGCCGTAAAGCATGGCACACTAAACTATCGAGTAGTCATCAGCTTTGCTCTGCCAGACGTTCATAACATCTGGTGTTGCTCTAGCAGCAGGCCTGGCACCCAGCGGTGCTTCCAGGACGTAATTCTTCTATGCAGCAATGAGGATAATCCTCAGGTTACGGACCCAGTCCGTGTAATTGCTACCATCATCTTTCAACTTTGCTTTCTCAAGGAACGCATTAAAATTCAACGGAACAACAGCACGAGCCATCTATCTACAATCAACATAAACAAGCAAGATACTATCAGGTACTAAGTTCATGATAAATTTAAGTTCAATTAATCATATTACTTAAGAACTCCCACTTAGATAGACATCCCTTTAATCCTCTAAGTGATCACGTGATCCAAATCAACTAAACCATGTCCGATCATCACGTGAGATGGAGTAGTTTCATCGGTAAACATCATTATGTTGATCATATCTACTATATGATTCACGCTCGACCTTTCGGTCTCCGTGTTCCGAGGCCATATCTGTATATGCTTGGCTCGTCAAGTATAACCTGAGTATTCCGCGTGTGCAACTGTTTTGCACCCGTTGTATTTGAACGTAGAGCCTATCACACCCGATCATCACGTGGTGTCTCAGCACGAAAAACTTTCGCAACGGTGCATACTCAGGGAGAACACTTCTTGATAATTTAGTGAGAGATCATCTTATAATGCTATCGTCAATCAAAGCAAGATAAGATGCATAAAAAGATAAACATCACATGCAATCAATATAAGTGATATGATATGGCCATCATCATCTTGTGCTTGTGATCTCCATCTCCGAAGCATCGTCATGATCACCATCGTCACCGGCGCGACACCTTGATCTCCATCGTAGCATCGTTGTCGTCTCGCCAATCTTATGCTTCCACGACTATCGCTACCGTTTAGTGATAAAGTAAAGCATTACATCGCGATTGCATTGCATACAATAAAGCGACAACCATATGGCTCCTGCCAGTTGCCGATAACTCGGTTACAAACCATGATCATCTCATACAATAAAAATCATGCCTTGACCATATCACATCACAACATGCCCTGCAAAAACAAGTTAGACGTCCTCTACTTTGTTGTTGCAAGTTTTACGTGGCTGCTACGGGCTTTAAGCAAGAACCAATCTCACCTACGCATCAAAACCACAACGATAGTTTGTCAAATAGACTCCGTTTTAACCTTCGCAAGGACCGAGCGTAGCCATACTTGGTTCAACTAAAGTTGGAGAGACAGTCGCCCGCAAGCCATCTATGTGCAAAGCACGTCGAGGGAACCGGTCTCGCGTAAGCGTACGCGTAAGGTTGGTCCGGGTCATCTCGTCCAACAATACCGCCGAACCAAAGTATGACATGCTGGTAGGCAGTATGACTTGTATCGTCCACAACAAACGTGTGTTCTACTCGTGCATTTAACATCAACATAAATAACCTAGGCTCTGATACCACTGTTGGGGAACGTAGTAATTTCAAAAAATTTCCTACGCACACGCAAGATCATGTGATGCATAGCAACGAGAGGGGAGAGTGTTGTCTACGTACCCAACACAGACCGACTGCGGAAGCGCTGACACGACGTAGAGGAAGTAGTCGTACGTCTTCACGATCCAACCGATCAAGCACCGAAACTACGGCACCTCCGAGTTCGAGCACACGTTCAGCTCGATGACGATCTCCGGACTCCGATCCAGCAAAGTGTCGGGGAAGAGTTCCGTCAGCACGACGGCGTGGTGACGATCTTGATATACCACAGCAGCAGGGCTTCGCCTAAACTCCGCTACAGTATTATCGAGGAATATGGTGGCAGGGGGCACCGCACACGGCTAAGGAATAGATCACGTGGATCAACTTGTGTGTCTAGAGGTGCCCCCTGCCTCCGTATATAAAGGAGTAGAGGGGGGAGGCTGGCCGGCCAAGGAGGAGGGCGCAGGAGAGTCCTACTCCCTCTGGGAGTAGGATTCCCCCCCCCCCAATCCTAGTTGGAATAGGATTCGCGGAGGGGGAAAAGAGGAGGAGGGGGCCGGCCACCTCTCCTAGTCCTAATAGGACTAGGGGAAGGGGGAGGCGCGCAGCCCATCTAGGGAAGCCCCTTTCTCTTTTCCACTAAGGCCCACTATGGCCCATATAGCTCCCGGGGGGTTCCGGTAACCCTCCCGGTACTCCGGTAAAATCCCGATTTCATCCGGAACACTTCCGATATCCAAACATAGGCTTCCAATATATCAATCTTTACGTCTCGACCATTTCGAGACTCCTCATCATGTCCATGATCACATCCGGGACTCCGAACAACCTTCGGTACATCAAAATACATAAACTCATAATATAACTGTCATCGTAACCTTAAGCGTGCGGACCCTACGGGTTCGAGAACAATGTAGACATGACCGAGACACGTCTCCGGTCAATAA
Source organism: Triticum urartu (assembly GCF_056163025.1). Classification (NCBI taxonomy): domain Eukaryota; kingdom Viridiplantae; phylum Streptophyta; class Magnoliopsida; order Poales; family Poaceae; genus Triticum; species Triticum urartu. The sequence goes on from NC_141873.1 coordinate 90,273,555, forward strand.
CCAATAGCGGGACCTGGATGCCCATATTAGCTCCTACATATTCTACGAAGATCTTTATCGGTCAGACCGCATAACAACATACGTTGTTCCCGTTGTCATCGGTATGTTACTTGCTCGAGATTCGATCGTCAGTATCCAATACCTAGTTCAATCTCGTTACCAGCAAGTCTCTTTACTCGTTCCGTAATACATCATATCACAACTAACATATTAGTTGTAATGCTTGCAAGGCTTATGTGATGTGTATTACCGAGAGGGCCCAGAGATACCTCTCCGACAATCGGAGTGACAAATCCTAATCTCGAAATACGCCAACCCAACATCTACCTTTGGAGACACCTGTAATGCTCCTTTATAATCACCCAGTTACGTTGTGACGTTTGGTAGCACCCAAAGTGTTCCTCCGGTAAACGGGAGTTGCATAATCTCATAGTCATAGGAACATGTATAAGTCATGAAGAAAAGCATTAGCAACATACTAAACGATCGGGTGCTAAGCTAATGGAATGGGTCATGTCAATCAGATCATTCAACTAATGATGTGACCTCGTTAATCAAATAACAACTCATTGTTCATGGTTAGGAAACATAACCATCTTTGATTAACGAGCTAGTCAAGTAGAGGCATACTAGTGACACTTTGTCTATGTATTCACACATGCATTATTTTTCTGGTTAATACAATTCTAGCATGAATAATAAACATTTATCATGATTATAAGGAAATAAATAATAACTTTATTATTGCCTCTAGGGCATATTTCCTTCACTTAATTATCATGAACATAGTCTAAATTGTCTTTGCAAATATGTTGTAGATAAATAGCTCACGTTGTAGCTCCCTGTTTAAATACGTTCCTAGAGAAAGACTAAGTTGAAAGATATTGTAAGCAATGATGTGGACTGGGTCCGTAGTCCGAGGAGTGTCCTCACTGCTATACAGAAGGCTTACGTCTTCGATGCACCGCTCGATGTGCAAACCCCTACAACGACGTCTGTGGATGTTGTGAACACCTGACAGACACATCCTGATGACTACTTGATAGTTTAGTGCACCATACTTTACGGCTTAGAATCGGGATTCCAATGACGTTTTGAACGCCATAAGACATATGAGATGTTCCAAGAGCTAAAATTGGGATTTCAGGCTCATGCCCGTGTTGAGAGGTATGAGACATCTAACAAGTTCTTTTGCCAACAAGATGGAGGAGAATAGCTCAGCTAGTGAGCATGTGCTCAGAATGTCTGGGTGCTACAATCACTTAAATCAAGTGGGAGTTAAACTTCCAGATAAGATAGTGATTGATAGAGTTCTCTAGCCACTATCACTAAGCTACTAGATCTTCATTATGAACTATGACATGCAAGGGATGGAGTTGATCCCGGAGCTGTTCGCGGTGCTTAAGACCGCAAAAGGTAGAAATCAAGAAGGAGCATCAAGTGTTGATAGTTTAACAAGACCACTGGTTTCAAGAAGGGCAAGGGCTAGAAGGGAAACTTCATGGATGGCAAACCAGTTGCCGCTCCAGTGAAGGAACCCAAGG